>NC_057798.1:291879128-292179128 GCF_018294505.1 Triticum aestivum | reverse complement strand
TTAGTTTCGACAGTTAAGTTCAGAGATGAGCGGCTGATGTATTTTACATCTAGAACTTTGTGGTTATGTATTTTACCTCATCTATTGGAGATGCTATTAGAATTCCACTCAGGTTAACATTGTCTCTCTTGTCCTGCTTTAGCCTCGTCGTTGTACAACTCACTAGAGCTGCTCAAACGACGAAACCCTCCATCACAGCGGAGCAGTACCCCCGGCTCCATCTACAGATGCCTAAGATCTTCTTCCCCTCCTCCGACAGCCAAATCAACCAGAGCATCCTCACCGACTAACCCAATCACACTGAGATCGACATGGCTTCACCAAAGAGATTGTACACTTGTTGCATCTCTTTTTTACTCTACATGTTATATATATTGTCCACTGAGCACATGTAGTAACGTGAAATACGATTAATTTCTCCTACTATATGACAAGTAGTGAGGTACCATGCAACTTAGCTATCTGTGATGGACTCTCTTGAACGCCATCATTATTTATCTCTGTGCATTTGAGCTGTGCATTTGAAGATGGGCCTGGGAGTTGAGCTAGTAGGGCAGTGGCCTGAGTCCAAAGTAGTAGAAGTAGCACAAAAAACATTTTTTGAGTGTAGGATTTTCCCTGCTCAAGCCTGCCTACTAGAATCGCCCGTGCTTCAAAGGAAAAGTGAAGGAAAAACATAGGAATTGGAAAGTTTCCTATGGTATTACTATTCATGCATTTGGTTCAAAGGAATGGAGCAAAGGAAAACTGTATGATTTGTTCCTTTAGTGTCTCCTTGAAAGAAAAACCGTAGGAATCTTAATATCCACTTGTCCCCCTTTTCAAATTCCTATCCATGAAGAAAAAGACTAAGGGATAGTAGCATAATAGCATTATAACTGTACATTTTCTTGTGGTTTAACTTGATCTCACCATACATCTTTGCATCCTGTGATCTTCCAATTCTTGTGAACCAAAGACCCAGATTGGCAGAAATCTTGTGTTTTAAAATTCTCTGTTTTGCACGTGCATTCCTATCCTATTATTGTGTATTTCCTATCCCTGCATTGTTAGAATCCTCAAATGCAAACAAGCCCTTACACAATTACTTCTGTTACATATATGTGTCAAAGAAAATCTTGTGTGGTTTGTTCCGCTCCTGTTGCGTTGTGTTCCACCCTAGCTCAGCTGCTCCAACGACGGATGGGTCACCACAGCAGGGATCCGCTCTCCAGACTGTATTTCGCCGCCTCAGATCTTCTTCCCTGCCGCCAGCAGCCACGACAACTACATTACCATCATCAACTCAGCAGATGACCTTGGGGACTACACGGGTCTGCAAGAGAGGCCACACTCTTCCATGTATGCTTACGTTATGCATCGCTTAATATGATGACATGCTACTTTATCATCATGTTCACCTATTAGACTCTGAGTCAGGTCCAAAATAATGCTAAAACTTGAGTTTTTAAATGATTGTGGGGTACATATTGGGGCAACAATCAGTACTATCTATCTACTATCTGGTTAATCTCGGGTGTCTACTATGAGTTTCATGTTGGGTGCAAACAAACACTAAAGGAGCCATTATCTGTATTTTTACCTAAAGCTATTATCTGCCTGCTATCATTGGTTTTGGGTCTATCCATAGTTTGCTACCATCACTCTGGATTTGTGCATGGACTCCTTACATAATCTCACTATGTTTTATTCCTATGCATGCTAGTTATTGTACACAATGGAACTGAACATGTAGAGAAAAAGAGACGAGCCATGCATGGCAATAAATTTTCATGCAAACGTCGCTCCATGGTGGGCGCAAAGGCAGCCCCCCCTCCACCCATTTTGGATTGTAATCAAGAGGAAGATAACTGTTCCGAGGGGGATTCAGAAGGAGAAGACCACTCCTATTTACCCCCTGAGGTTTTTGCTCTAACTTGGCATGCTGATGTTGGTAATATCATGCATATGGTGCCTTGCATAGCTTACTTTATACATCAAATATGTCATCTACTTAGTTTAGACATGCTTTGTGTGAATGCCATCTGTTTAGTTTCTTTATCGTATATGTGAATCATGCAATGCCATCTTGTTTAGCCAGGCATCATATATGTGAATTTTGCAATTCCACCCTAGTTAGTCAGTCATCTTCTATGTGAATTATATCATGCCATCATTTTTTATTATGTATTTAATTTGTCAACAATTTTGGTACATTCAATTACTCTTCGTGTGCATCAGCCATTCGACACGGTCATGGCAAAATATGGAGTGGAAACAAGGTCTTTAGAGTAGACGATGTTATCTAACGAAGCGCATGTCTTGCTAGTTACGGATAGCTCCTCAGAGGTGGATTCAGAGACAGATGACCCGTCCTATTCCCCCCCCCCTGAGGTGCATGCTCTAACTTTGCAGGGTTATGTTGCTCATATCATGTGTATGGTGTCTTGCATTGCTATGTCATTTGCTTAGATTAGACATGCTTTGTGTGAATGCCACCTGTTTAGTGTCTAATTACCATATATGTGAATTATGCAATGCCATCTTATTGCAAGACATTATATATGTGAATTATGCAATGCCATCTTATTGCAAGGCATTATATATGTGAATTATGCAATGCCATGCTATTTAGCCAAGCGTCATATATGTGAATTATATCATGTCGTCCTTTTTTTGTATTTCTCATTGCATTTGTTGACAATGTTTGTATATTCAACTGCTCTTCCTGTGCATCGGCCATTTGAATTGGTGATGGAGAAATCTTGAGTGAAAACAAGGTCTTCAAAGCAGACAATGCTACCTGCTGAAGCAGATATCTTGCTGGTTACAGGTAGCTCCTTGGAGGAGGATTCAGAGGCACATGACCAGTCCTATTATCCCCCTGAGATGTATGCTCAAACTTAGCAGGGTTATATTATTCATATCATGCAAATGTTGTATTGCAATGCTTAGTTTCTACATCATATACACAATATTGAATGACATCTCCTTAGTTGACACATCATATATGCGATTGCCCTCTGCTCACTTGCTTAGTATATAAATCATATATTTGAATTATATCATGCCATGATGTTTACATAGACAACAAGTATCTGAATTATGGCATGCCAACCCATTTTCTAAAGACGTAATATAGTTATATCATCTCATCATGTTTACATAGTCATCATATTTTGAATTATGTCATTCTATCCATGAATTATATCATGCCATCATGTTTCCAGTAAGGCAATTGCAGTGCCCAAAGCACAGGTACCACCACTCTGAACCCCAAGTCAACGCTTAAAGTAGAAGAAGAATTGTTCTCAGGTCAGGTTCCGTAGCTATGGTTCATACTCCTTTGCTCTTGCATCACTGTATTTACTCATTGAGGGAGTCCTGGATTAGGGGGTGTCCGGATGGCCGGACTATGACCTTTGGACGGACTCCCGGACTATGAAGATACAAGACTGAAGACTTCGTCCCGTGTCCGGATGGGACTTTCCTTGGCGTGGAAGGCAAGCTTGGCGATACGATATGAAGATCTCCTCCCCTTGTAACCGACTCTGTGTAACCCTAGCCCTCTCCGGTGTCTATATAAATTGGAGAGTTTTAGTCCGTAGGACGAACAACAATCATACCATAGGCTAGCTTCTAGGGTTTAGCCTCTCTGATCTCGTGGTAGATCAACTCTTGTACTACCCATATCATCAATATTAATCAAGCAGGAGTAGGGTTTTACCTCCAACGAGAGGGCCCGAACCTGGGTAAAAACATCGTGTTCCTTGTCTCCTGTTACCATCCGCCTAGATGCATAGTTCGGGACCCCCTACCCGAGATCCGCCGGTTTTGACACCGACATTGGTGCTTTCATTGAGAGTTCCTCTGTGTCGTCACCCTTAGGCGTCGTCAACCATGACGCGGTCCAAGGTGAGACTTTTCTCCTCGGACAGATCTTCGTATTCGGCGGCTTCGCACTACGGGCCAATTCGCTTGGCCATCTGGAGCAGATCAAAAGCTACGCCCCTGGCCATCAGGTCAGGTTTGGAAGCTTAAACTATACGGACGACATCCGTGGGGACTTGATCTTCAACGGATTCGAGCCACGGCCGAGCGCGCCGCACTGTCATGACGGGCATGATCTAGCTCTGCCGCCGGACAGCGCCCAGAGCACCGCTCAGGTGTCCGCTCCGAGCACTAGCTTGGAGCCGAATGCGCTAGTCAGGGATGGACGGTTGGACGCCGCCCCAGGAGCCGCAATCTCTACGGCGATAGATCCGAGTACCAGCCTAGTCCTTTGCAAGGCCCGTGACTCCAAGGTGCCGGACTCCATTCTGGACTCCGAATCTTCCGCACCCCTTCCGATCGAACCCGATTGGGCTCCGATCATGGAGTTCACTGCCGCGGACGTCTTTCAGCACTCGCCCTTTGGCAATATCCTGGATTCACTAAAGTCTCTCTCTTTGTCAGGAGAGCCCTGGCCGGACTATGGTCAGCATGGTTGGTATGCGGACGACGAAGAAATTTGAATCCCACACACCACCCACTTTGTAGCCACTGTCGACGATTTAACTGACATGCTCGACTTCGACTCCGAAGACATCAACGGTATGGACGCCGATGAAGGAGACGACCAAGAACCAGCACCTATAGGGCACTGGAAAGCCACCCCATCATACGATGTATACATGGTGGACACACCTAAAAGAAACAACGACGAGGACCAAAAGGGCGCAACCAGGGATCGCTCCCTTGAAAAACAATCAAAGCGGCGGCGTAAGCGCCGCGCCAAGCCCCACCTCGACAAAGACCCAGCCATAGAGCAGGCCGAATCAACGGAAGATGAACATGCCATCGAGCAACCGTCCAAATAGGGCGGACAAACTGAACAATCCGTCCCCGGGGAAGATAATAGTCCAGACGACCTCACGCCGGACAAGTTGCTGGAACACCAGAGCCTCCACCAAAGGCTCGTTGCCACTGCACGTAGCCTGAAAAAGCAGAAGCAGAAGCTCAAAACAGCGGAAGATGCACTCAGGATCAGATGGGGCAAAGTACTCAATACCACACACAAGTACGGCAACAGTCGTCACACAAAGAGCTATCCAAAGCGGAAATTACTACCGGAATTTGATGAAGAGGCCCTAGAGTACCCACAGCCAAAAAAAAAGGAAGCCACCAGGTCGGATAGACGACCCCACGATCGATCTCAAGCGACAAAGAGCGCCGCACTCAATACGGCACATGATCCGCCCAAGGATTCGCATCAAAAAACTGGTCCAACTAGATCCATCTATGGGCCAAGAAAGCAAGCTCCAGTGAGCAATGCAACGCCAAAAATATCCGAACATCGCGGCACACCTACATACAGGGGCGCCGCACATCCCCTATGTTTTACCGATGAGGTGCTGGATCATGAATTTCTAGCGGGATTCAAGCCCGTGAACATAGAAGCATACGACGGAACAACAGACCCTGGAGTCTGAATCGAGGATTATATCCTCCACATACACATGGTCAGAGGAGATGACCTTCACGCCATAAAATACTTACCCCTTAAGCTCAAAGGGCCAGCCCGACATTGGCTTAAAAGCCTTCCCGAAAACACCATGGGAAGTTGGGAAGCACTCGAGGACGCTTTCTGGGCAAATTTTCAAGGGACCTATGTCCGACCTCCGGATGCAGATGATCTGAGTCATATAACTCAGCAGCCCGGAGAGTCAGCCCAGAAACTCTGGAACATATTTCTTACTAAAAAGAATCAGATAGTCGACTGTCCGGACGCCAAGGCCCTAGCAGCTTTCAAACATAGCGTCCGAGACGAATGGCTCGCCAGACACCTCGGCCAAGAAAAGCCAAGAACAATGGCCGCATTAACAAGCCGCATGACCCGCTTTTGCGCAGGAGAGGATAGCTGGTTGGCAAGAAGCAGCACCAGCGACCCGAGTACATCCGAACTCAGAGATGGAAACGGGAAACCGCGCCGTAACAAAGAACAGCGCCGGATCAAGGATAACAGCCCGATGAGCACGGCAGTCAACGCCGGATTCAAAAGCTCTCAGCAAAATTAGAAAAAGCCGCCCCCCAAAGATGACAGGGACGAGCTATCTAACCTCAAGAAAATCCTGGACAAAATATGTCAAATCCATAGTACCCCCAGGAGACCTGCAAACCATACCCACTGAGATTGTTGGGTCTTCAAGCAGTCCGGCAAACTCAACGCCGAACACAAGGGGCTCGACACACCAAGCGAGGATGACGACGCACCCCACAAGCACAACACCGGAGAACAAAAGAAGTTCCCACAAGAAGTCAAAATAGTAAATTCACTTCAGATGACAAAAGGGGAAAACAGAACGGCGCTACGCGCCATACGGCCCGCCCTAGAGGAGCACCGCCATTGGTTGTTACAACCAATCACCTTCGATCACCAGGATTACTCCAGAGGGGCCCGGAATGCAGGCTGGACTGCCTTGGTCTTGGATCCGATTATTGACGGACTCCAATTTACACAAGTCCTTATGGACGGCGATAGTGACCTAAACCTGTTATATCAGGACACAGTCCACAAGCTGGGGGTAAACCCAGCAATAATTCGCCATGGCAACACTTCCTTTCAAGGAGTCACGCCGGGCCCAGATACCCAGAGTATGGGTTCCCTTTCGTTAGAAGTCACGTTCGGCTCACCCGACAACTTCCGAAGCGAAAAGCTAACCTTCCACATCGCCCCATTCATAAGTCGCTATCAAGCACTACTGGGACGTGAAGCTTTCACCCTCTTTAACGCAATACCGCATTATGCATCCCTTACACTCAAAATGCCCGGTCCATGAGGCATCATCTCATTAAAGGGAAATATCAATTGATCCCCAAAGTACGGGTAATGGTGCGGTCGCCTGGACAGCCGCACACTAATCTAGCCCTACTATCCCGGACACGGCTTGATGAGTCTGGCGTAAACATACAAAGGCTTAATAGCCGCATAACCCTGTACAAGGGGCTCCACGTGTTTACGCCAGAAGACAATATGGCTCAATTTTGCTCATGTCTCTGTACTATATTTTGTTTATTTTAATATAGATTTCTCGCACGATTATTTTTTACTAAGTTCCTCTCTTTCGCAGACGAACATCGTGCTACGCCCGTCCAGGATACGGCACAACGGAGACACAGGCGCAGACGTGCAGTAGGAACCCGTTTCAAGGATTCTTTTCAGATTAAGACCCTGCGTAAACCTTTTTTACTGTCTCTTGTTGACAACATCCCCCGATTTTCGCTATAACCAAGGAGGAGGCTGGCGCCTTGGCATGCGGCCACGCCAGAATTTTGCGCGTACCTGGACACCAGGGGATTTTTTACCAAGGGCTTTGGTTCGGCCTATCTTCATAAAGACCGAATACCTTAGGGAGTGTTCGGCGTCGCGAGTTTGGCGTTATATGCATCAGCTCCGAATCATGTCTTTGGTCAAATGTTGGGTTTGCCTGGCTCATGTGTTTTGCTGCCTTACGTTCCATTATATCGGCTAACGCGACACCAGGAGAACTACTGCGATTGTGCCCCAGTTCGGCCAGGCGAGCACCTCAGTAGAGAAAGCCGAAAACTGACTGTCATGATATAGTGAGAGACTGGTCAACCACTCGATGACTCTCGGAATCTTTAGGATTCCTCTGCATTAATGAAGGGCCGCTTCCCGGTCAGGCACACACGCGCCCCAAATTCGGGCGAGCGCGGTGCCTCTAGGAGCTATTGAATAGCCCCACTGTGAAACTCCTATGGCTAAGTGAAAGTGATAAAGCATTATAGTCCGGTTGCCTAGTTCGTCACGCTATCACCTCCTTTGTAGGACCAAGATGTTGGATTAAGTGTGAAAAGGCGCCTTTTTGCGAACACCCCCACATTATATGCGTGGGGGCTGAAGCTAACGACTGCCATCTTTCAGGTTATATACACATATACATTAACGGCCGCACATGAGGTATTATAATTCTTGCAAGCACAAGTATAAAAAGCTTTTATATTCTATCAAAATATTCCTTTTACAATAGCACATGCTATTCAAACACGACATCCTTCGAGCACTGCGCTTCTATTAAATGAGCGCCCGGAAGAACTTCCTCAAAGTAGTGCCTGGCAGGTACTGGGCTTTCGTCCGAATCCCGGGATGCAACAACACTGGCCTTCATATCCGCCCAGTATGTATTGACACGGGCAAGAGCCATTCGTGCACCCTCTATGCACGCCGACCTCTTCATTGCATCAACATGCGGCACCGAACCAAGGAACTGCTGCACCAAGCTAGAATAACTCTTCGGCTCTGGCTCTCCCAGCCACAAACGACTCACAACATACTTCATGGCTAGTCCAGATAACCTATTCAGCTCCGCCCAGGCGGCCAAACGGTCGGATACAGAAAGTGGGCGTTCTGGATTGTGGAACTGCGACCAAAAAAGTTCTTCCAATTGATGGTCACCTCAACCTCGGAAGTGTTCGGTTGCATCTGCCGCACTCGCTTCCAAATCTAGATAAGTGTTTTCCGCACTCCACTGACGGTCTAATGGAGCATACTTAGGATCCCCGAACTTCATCCGCAGCATATAGGGCTTTCCAGCCGTGATATCTCCGGTCTGACGCAGCTCCTCCTTCATATCTCTCATTGCAGAGCGAGTATCCTTGGCCTCGGCAGTGATCTTCTCAAGGTCCTTCTAAGCCGCCCTTTCTTCCTGTTCGAGAAATTTACAGCGGTCGGCAGCATCCTTCAATTTTATAGCCATCTCGGCTATTACTTTCTTGCTCTGGCAGTGAGCAGCCTGTTTGGCTTTTAGCTCTTCAGCCGCCTTAACGGCAGCCACATCACTTTTCCTTGCTTGCTCCTTGGCTCGGGCAAGTTCCGCCCGAATGTTCTCCACGGCAGCAGCACCATCTGCATTAAGCACATATATTATAAGGCACGAGCATCGAACTACTCTTATCAGATGTCTGTGGAGCATACCTTGTGCCTCGTCTAGCCGCTTATTTACAAGCGCCGATGTCGGCATCCTCCACGTCAAGTTGCCGATTTAGCTCAGTAGATTCATCAGTCCGGCTGGCCACCAAACGCCTCGCCACCTTCATAAAAAGGTGACATTTTACACCTGGGGTTATGATCCTCTGTGCGCCATCACTCTTGACGACACACAGAGTCTCAGGGGCTACTATTTATACAGGGCGCATTTTATATATGCGGCTCTACCAAAAGGTACACCTTTTCACGTACCTCAAAGCCTATAAGTAAACTCCTGGCGGCCTTGTACAATCCGCTTTCCACGGATGAAATCCTTCCTATCACCATGTTTATCAACATACGGTGTTCTTCTGAGACGTACGCTCGCCCGGACTAGCCCGACGACCTTTTTTAGGATCCGGACTTGGAGAAACCCACCGGGACGACACCTCAGGGTCGCCTGCCTCGTAAGACGGTGCAACTAGGGGAGGCATTTCGCTCTCCATCATCTTCGGACGAAGATCCCCTGAAGACGAGCTCTGCTGAGAAGGGTTGAGATCCGAACTGCAAGGTAATATTTCGGTTATCTTCCTCAGAAATAAAACAGGGATGCCACTCATTTTTGAACCCCTCTCTTTACTTATGGCTCGGAGGAAAGCTGATCCCCTTGAGGGCGCAATGCGGCCGGGGCATTCTCTGGCACCCGATCCTCTGACGAAGATTTCATCCCCCGTTTCGAGGTCATCCCCTCCGGGTCTTCAGAGGCAGTCCTTTTCTCTCCCAGGTTGGGGGAATTCTCGATTCCTCCCTTCCTGACAGCCTCCTTCATGGAGGCGGTAGCTCCTTGGTTCCCCTCTTCGTCCTCTGCCGAAAGCATAATCTCCAACATTTTGGTTAACACGGGATCCGGCGCGGTCTCGGGCAGGGGGGCTGGACACCTGATAAGCTTTGCCTTCGTTATCCACTCCTGTTCAAAGGATGGCTCTGTTAAAGGGCAATTTTATGATGAAAATGCGGATGGCGTGTCCAAATATGGGGCTACTTACCTTAGCATCCGGGCGATTGCAGCTCAGACCTGCGTCCTCGGATAAGTCCGGACACCTTGCTTGTGATCCGAAGAACAATTTGTACATCTCCACGGGTGTCGGCCCATAAAATGTTGGAGGACTCGCGGTCCCTCCGGATTAAATTCCCACAGGCGGAGAGGGTGACGTTTGCAGGGCAGCGTGCGGCGAATCAGCATAACTTGCGCCACTACGGTCAAGTTAATATCTCTTTCTAGGAGATCTCAAATGCGGTCCTGCAGTAGGGGCACATCTTTGGACGGCCCCCAGATAAGCCCTTCATTGACCCATGATGCTCGCCGTGGTGGGGGACCTGAGCAAAAAGCAGGTGGCGCCACCCATGTGGTGCCCCTAGGGGCTGTGATGTAAAACCAGTCCCGTTGCCATAAGCCGAACTCCTCTTGGAAAGAGCCCTCGGGCCATGGAGCGTCAGTCATCTTGCTTATGATAGCTCCTCCGCACTCAGCGTGCTGCCCCTCGATCATCTTCGGCTCCACCTTGAAGGTTCTAAGCCACAATCCGAAGTGAGGAGCGATATGGAGGAAGGCCTCACACACGACAATGAATGATGAGATTTGGAGGATGGACTCCGGAGCTAAGTCGTGGAATTCCAACCCATAATAAAACATCAGCCCCCTCACGAAGGGATCAATCGGGAAGCCTAGCCCCCGAAGGAAGTGATATGTGAACACCATGCTCTCACCGGACTAGGGAGTGGGAATGGCCTACCCTTGAGCAGGCAGCCTATGCGAGATTTGGCTGGCTAGATACCTGGCATCTCTCAGCTTTCGCACATCTTCTTCCGTAACGGAGGAAGGCATCCGCCGGCCTTGAAGGTTGGAGCCGAACATCATCGAAGGTCCGAAGCGCCTAAAACTAGAGCCTTGGGTGTTGGAACTCGAGGTGAGGGGCGGATACGATTGGATTGAAAAGAAAGGAGGCGAGCTTTGGTCCCTTTATAAAGGGGAGGAATACCAAGAGCCCTCCCCATAACCATTTGGGACTCGCTTTCAATTAGAGAATCATACCAAAGGCACGGTTGGGTTACCCACGCCCGTATTGATGAGAATCCCAGAATAAGGGGACACGGTCTCTGCTTTGACAAGACGTGCCAAGGAAACCGCCTTGCTAAACGCGCTGAGGTGGAACAGTAAAATGATTCGAATAAAGACTTGGTCATGGCGTGATGTCACGCTGCGGAATACGTCAGCAGATTAGATTTGTGCAGATATTATTCTCTCTATGGTGGTATGTGGAACTTATTTTGCAGAGCCGGACACTATCCTTGTGTTCAACATGTTCTATGAAGTATTCGGAGGAGGAACCCGTCTTGCAATGCCGAAGACAATTTGCGCGCCGGACTCGTCGTCATTGAAGCCTGGTTCAGGGGCTGCTGAGGGAGTCCTGGATTAGGGGGTGTCTGGATGGCCGGACTATGACCTTTGGCCGGACTCCCGGACTATGAAGATACAAGATTGAAGACTTTGTCCCGTGTCCGGATGGGACTTTCCTTGGCGTGGAAGGCAAGCTTGGCGATACGATATGAAGATCTCCTCCCCTTGTAACCGACTCTGTGTAACCCTAGCCTTCTCCGGTGTCTATATAAACCGGAGAGTTTTAGTCCGTAGGACGAACAACAATCATACCATAGGCTAGCTTCTAGGGTTTAGCCTCTCTGATTCGTGGTAGATCAACTCTTGTACTACCCATATCATCAATATTAATCAAGCAGGAGTAGGGTTTTACCTCCATCGAGAGGGCCCGAACCTGGGTAAAAACATCGTGTCCCTTGTCTCCTGTTACCATCCGCCTAGACGCACAGTTCGGGACCCCCTACCCGAGATCCGCCGGTTTTGACACCGACATTCATACCAACTAATTTCAAATTTGAAATATGCAATTGAAACTCCAATGGCGCAACAGGTATGTTTTAAACCAGCTTCTTTAACGTCTTTGTTGTTGTAACTTGCTCTATGTTGATTTCAGTTTCAATTGAATAAAAAGTTATGTTCTCATGCCATGCACATTACAAGTGTGTTATTGATGTGTAGTTTCCCACACTTATATTTTGCGTATGCTGCTTTGTCTTAAATAGATATGATTTGAATTGTCTCTATCTTGATTTGGCAACATAAACTAGAATGATATAGACCATACAGTGACCATACTACATAGAATATGTTTGTTTCTTGCTATTAACCTGTCCACCTTACTACTGAACTGGTTTACCAAAATGAGTTTCACATACAACATGGTAAATATGTGATGTGTCTATTTGTTTCTTTTTTAGAATACGGTTAAAATATTGGAGAAGAGTGCCCCGTTATGCAATGGTAAAGGAAGTAATGTAGATAAGGTTCAAGATAGTGAGATATCCCTGTTGATCTCCAAGAAAGCTGATAAAAACTATATTGAAGACACTAAGACAACCCCAAAGTCATGTCTTGACGTAGTGTTCGAGTTACTAGCTACTACTACTGGCACCAGCTCTTCGAACTTGCTGCCTAAATCAGTTCGGCTTCTTGAGTCTTAACTTCAAGTTGAAAGACATCGATCATATGTTATGTGACAGGAAGCTGAAGGACTGAGGAAGTCCCTGCAGAATTCAGATGCATACTTTCTGGTGCAACAGCAAGTGCTGGAGGATTTAAGCGCCAAACAAGAGAAAGTTAATAAGCCTGCTAAGCATCTTGTCAGCACTATGGGTAACAAGGATATTGTTTCTTGAGCTCTTCTAAAGTGTTTTCAGTTCTGTACTTGTTTTGCTATGGCGTTTATTTGCACTGGTCGCCAACTTTGACAACCAATGTATGTGATATGTTGCTTTGTTCCTTTATTTGCACTAGTGGCGAACTTTGATGCCTAGTGGATGTAATATGTGTAATTATAACACCCCGGATGTAACTTTCCATAATTGTAACTCCAACTCTTGCCTTTCCCGGCTATGTGATATATTATTTTCTCCGTGGTTGGGTTTCTGTCTTCGTTTTGCATTTTGTTCATGTCATACATCTCATCACATAGCATTATGCGCATTTGCATGTTTTCATAAAGCTTGCATCCGTTCGTAGTTGCCGCATTCCCCCCTTGCCTTCGATATCCCTTTCGAGACCAACCGTTCATTTGTTGTCCGACCGTTTGAGCCTCTTTGCATAGCCACCGACCACCTCCGCAACCTAGTCCAAAAACTGCTCCGAACCCGAACCAGGCTGTCGTGACCGATGGGTCCGGATCATCCCCAAACATCCATAAAACATCTCTGTTTCTTAATTGGACTTGCTACCTATTTATTGTCGACCGTCCGATTTAATCGGAGGGTCCAAATCTACCCTAAATCCCCCTTTCCTTATATATAGAACAACTTCATACCTAATCTAGACTAACCCTATAATCTAGGACATTTGTCCCTCGCGCCGCCGCCGCCGCATTTTCCTAGGGATCCCCTCGCCCAGCCAAACCATCGAGCGCCTCCTCCTCCCTGTTCGATCCAGAGGAGTGGAGCTCCTCTGCGCCCACGCCTCCTCGCAACCTTCTTCCTCCAAGGTCGTCCTTCCTCGCATCAATCTGGAGCCCGATGCCCTCTGCGCCTCGATCCCTCCTCACCTGCAAGACCAGCGTCGCCTCGCCGTTCCCCTACCTCGGCCTCACGACCCCGCGCCTCCCTCCTGCAGCCCGTGCAAGCCACCAGGAGGCAGGCTCCCGTGCTGCACAGGAGCTCCTCGCCGCCCGAATCCGTTCCCCAGGTCGCCGGACCTCCCTGCAAGCGTCGCCGCCGGCTGCCACAGGTCCAGCGCCATGCCCCGCCTCCTTCCCTCGTTCTTCCTCCTCCCTCTGTATTCATCTCTCTCTCTCAGTGCTCTCTCTCTGCCTTGGATAGGAACCGCTCATTCTCCTTCTCCTCAGGGAACTCGTCGGAGCTAACATGGCCGATGCCTCAAGCTCGTCTCCGGCGCTCTCCACCACCGCTGCCCTGATCCGGTCGCTCCGCCTTGGATCCAACCAGACCCCCCTTGCCTTCGCCGTCTCCCGCAAGTTCCAGGGCGCCGCTGCTCTGCCTCGTCATCGCCAAAGTCGCGCCAAGTTCCCCTGCTCGCGCTCGGCCTCCTCTGCCTCACAGTTGCACACCCGAGCCGTGCATTGACCTCGCTAGCAAGTCTTCTAGCCGCCTTCGCCAGCTCCTTTCGGCCTCACCTCGCGGCCCAGATCCACGCGCCCACTGATCTGCTTCCCCCTCGGTCTGTTGGCCCAACATGAGCAGCTCCCCCCAGCCCAGTCCGCCTCAGATTCAACCCATGTCATGTTTTTTCCCGTTTTGCGAATTTGCCCAATTATCCAGAGTTTACTGTTTTACAGAAAAGTCCCTCTAGATCATGCATTTAATAACTCACAAATGGTGCATCGGATTAAAATGTTTTTAATATGTAAAATGCTTAGATTTTCATCTAGTTTCATAATATTCCACTTTCATCCATGTTAAAATGCTTAGACTTGTTGTTTGCTTTATTTTTGCTTAAATAAGATGTTAAAATGGCTTAGTTCATAACTAAATGACCGTAGCTCCAAATTTAATAAACTTTATATGTAAATGGAGTGGAAAAATGCCTAGTTTAACTTGGTGCACTTACTTTGCATGTTTAACAACATTAAAATATGTTTTAGGGCAGAACAGTACCAAATTCGAAATATGGACATGAGGATTTTTCGGAGTTGTTGTTTGTTGTTTCCGGCCTCATTTAAACTTGCCTAAATAGTTAGTTCACTTATGCTTCACCCCTTGCCATGATTATAACATTTAATATTGTTGGGTACCTAAATGAGAGCGAACTAAATAACTCGAATGTGGTGTTTCGTCAATATGCAACTCATTGCATATTGAGCTCCACTTAACTTGTAGTATTGTTTGTTGCACTTTGCCATGTCATGCCTCGTTAAACCGGACATGCATCATACTTGTTTGTGCATCATGCCATGCTTATGCCTGTTGGTTTACCATGTTGTTTGGTTCTTTCCGGGTGTGCTTCCCCTTGATAGTTTCGGTAACATTGTGTTCGTGAGGATTCGTTCGACTACGTTGGTTCGTCTACTTCATGGATTCGATCTTCTTCCTAGCGGGATTTCAGGAAAGATGACCATTACCCTCGATATCACTTCCATCTTTGCTTTCTAGTTTCTTCATTCTATTGCTATGCTGCGCTACCTATCACTTGTTTATCAAGCCTCCCAAATTGCCATGTCAGCCTCTAACCTTTTCACCCGTCCTAGCAAACCGTTGCTTGGCTATGTTTCTGCTTTGCTCAGCCCCTCTTATAGCGTTGTTAGTTGCAGATGAAGTCGAAGATTGCTCCATGATGGATAGGATTATGTTGGGATATCACAATATCTCTTATTTAATTAATGCATCTATATACTTGGTAAAGGGTGGAAGGATCGGCTTTATGCCTGGTGTTTTGTTCCACTCTTGCCGCCCTAGTTTCCGTCATACCGGTGTTATGTTCCTTGATTTTGAGTTCCTTACGCGGCCGTGTGTATGGGACCCCCTTGACAGTTCGCTTTGAATAAAACTCCTCCAGCAAGGCCCAACCTTGGTTTTAACATTTGCCACCTAAGCCTTTTTCCCTTCGGTTCTGCAGACCCGAGGGTCATCTTATTTTACCCCACTGGGCCAGTGCTCCTCTGAGTGTTGGTCCAAACTAGAGCACCGTGCGGGACCGTCCCTTAGTAACTTGGGTTATGTTGGTACTTGTACGCTTAGCTTATCCAGTGTGCCCTGAGAACGAGATATGTGCAGCTCCTATCGGGATTTGTCGGCACAGTCGGGTGGTCTTGCTGGTCTTGTTTTACCATTGTCGAAATGTCTTGTAACTGGGATTCTGAGACTGATCCGATCTTCCCGGGAGAAGGAATATCCTTCGTTGGTCATGAGAGCTTGTGATGGGCTAAGTTGGGACACCCCTGCAGGGTATAAACTTTCGAGAGCCGTGCCCGCGTTTATGTGGCAGATGGAAATTTGTTAATGTCCGGTTGTAGAGAACTTTACACTTTACTTAATTAAAATGCATCAACCGTGTGTGTAGCCGTGATGGTCTCTTTTCGGCAGAGTCCGGGAAGTGAACACGGTCTTTGTGTTATGATTGTGCGTAAGTAGTTTCAGGATCACTTCTTGATCACTTGTAGCTTCTCGACCGTTCCGTTGCTTCTCTTCTCGCTCTTATTTGCGTATGTTAGCCACCATATTTGCTTAGTGCTTGATGCAACTCCACCTCATTACCACTTCCTACCCATAAGCTTAAATAGTCTTGATCTCACGGGTTTCAAGATTGCTGAGTCCTCGTGACTCACCAGATACTATCACAACAGTTGCAGGTGCCGATGATACCAGTGCAGGTGATGCAACCGAGCTCAGCTGGGAGCTCAACGAAGATCTTGGTCGTTGCTATGTTTCGTTCCATGTTGATCAGTAGTGGAGCCCAGTTGGGACGATCGGGGATCTAGCAGTTGGGTTATCTTCTTTTCTTTTGGCTTCGTCCATAGTCGGACTATGTGTGTACTCTGAATGATGTATGGATTATATGTTCATTGTGTGAACTGGCGATTGTAAGCCAACTCTTTATCCCATTCTTGTTCATTACATGGGATTGTGTGAAGATGACCCTTCTTGCGACAAAACCACTGTGCGGTTATGCCTCTAAATCGTGCCTCGACACATGGGAGATATAGTCACATCATGGGTGTTACAGTAATAGCCATGATAGCCTAGCGTAAGTTGTTTGCTTATTTATTTCCTTGTTGTCTTCTTTATTTGTTTGCTTGTAGTCAGTGCAGTTCTTTTTCCGCAGTTTGCTAGTGGACATAATAACCTATTTTTTTAAAACTAGGGCACAATAACCATGGGCTACATATTTACTATAGTGACCATGGGCCTCCTACGGGCCGTAGAAATAGTGGGCCCTCTACGGGTCTTAGAAACAATGGGCCTTATATGGGTCGTAGCATCAATGGACCTTCTACGGGCCGTATGATTGATTGGCCAAACATGGGCCAATAACAGACCACATTATGGTCCGTAAACGGGCTAGAGTTGGAATCGCCCGTTCATGGGCCAACCATAACGGGCCTTCATTAATCGGTTGTATTTGATGACCCTATGAAAATGGCCCAATGGATTTACGGGCCACAAACGGGCTGACTGTAGCCACGGGCTGTATATGGCCCACAAGTAGAAAAGGCCAGTGATAGGCCATAAGTAACCGAATGCTGGAAATGAGCCCAAGAATAAATGGTCCCTGTGAAGGCCGAATGATAATAGGGCTGGAAATGACCCACTGGAATAATTGACCGATAATGGGTATAAAGCGATACACTGTTCATTACAGGCCAGTTTCACCACGGGTCGTTAATGGGCCAAGAGTTACAAAGGGCCTCGTATGGGCCGAGAGACATCATGGGCCATACATGGGCTGGAAGTTACAACGGGCTAGAATCATATTGGACGGCCCAGATGACGCTACTGGGCCTAATTCGGATACGCCATAACGGGTCGTGACTTCACGGGTTGTAAATGGGCTATGCAAACAGGCCGTTAATAGGCTTTTCATGGGCTGGACTGCTACCTTTTGACCAAGTCAAACGGGCTGACCCTTTCACCGGAATGGGCCTCTGTTGGGTCGTGCCACGTGTCGACGTATCATAGGCGCCTTTGGTCCAATGAGTGGATGCCATCTGTCCCAACGGTGAGCCGACACATGGTTCCTTTGGCCAATGAGAAATTTACACGTGGAAAATCCCCATTGGTCTGGGATGTTAGCGGGTTATCAGATCCAAAACCGGACCAGATAGCTTAACGGCGACCCATTACGGTGGATGCCACGTGTCGGTCACCCTTGACGAAAGCACTTCCATGATGCATGATTTATCGTCATGGAAGTGGACACTTCTGTGATGATAATTTTGGTAATGTCATGGAACACTTCTACGACAGCACATGTATGACTATCTTGATTCTGTCATAAAATCGTCATGGATGTACATGCATGACAGAAAACATGACCTACTATGACAAACATATCATCATGGAAGTGTTTTTTTTGTAGTGCTGGTGGGTGTCTATTTTTCTAACTTTAGATGAATCAAATTTGACTACAGCCGGTCCTTGTTGAAGGTTAAAACAGCAACTTGATAAATCACCATTGTGGTTTTGTGCCATAGGTAAGAATTGTTCTTGCTAGAAGCCCGTAATAGCCACGTAAAACATGCAACAACAAAGTAGAGGACATCTAACTTGTTTTTGCCGGGCATGTTGTCATGTGATATGATCAAGACATGATGTGATATATGTTGTTGTATGAGATGATCATGTCTTTGTAAAAGTTGTCGGCAACCTGCAGGAGCCTTATGGTTGTCGCTTTATTGTATGAAATGCAAACGCCATGTAATTGCTTTACTTTATCACTAAGCGGTAGCGATAGTTGTAGTAGAAATAGTTGGTGAGACGACCACAACGCAACAATGGAAATAAAGGTGTCGAGCCAGTGACGATGGAGATCATGATGATGCTTTGGAGATGGAGATCAAAAGCACAAGATGATGATGGTCATATCATGTCACATATTTTGATTGCATGTGATGTTTATCTTTTATGCATCTTATTTTTCTTAGTATGGAGGTAGCATTATAAGATGATCCCTTAACTAAGTTTCAAGGTACAAGTATTCTCCCTCAGTATGCACCGTTGCGACAGTTCGTCGTGTGAGACACCACGTGATGATCGGGTGTGATAGACTCTACATTGACATACAACGGGTGCAAGACAGTTTTGCACATGCAGAATACTTGAGTTAAACTTGATGAGCCTAGCATGTACACACATGACCTCGGAACACTGGAGATCAAAAGATCGAACATGAATCATATAGTAGATATGATCAACATAGATATATTCACCATTGATGACTACTGAAAGTGCTAGTTATCGACTAGAGGGGGGTGAATAGGCGATTTTTATGAAAGTCCTGAAAATACGGTGGATTTGAAGACAAACAGGTAAACTGAGCCCATATAGTAAGTAGCGGAATGAAGACTACACTAGGCAAGCATTAGTCAAGCATACAATACAGAGAAAGCATGAAGACTAACTGCAACTAGGTAGACAGGATCAGAATGGAAGATAGTACGAAGCTAAACAGATGTAAGTCTTCACACGATGAGGTCAAATGAATCAGGCAGGCAAGCAATGACTTCACGAAGACAAACTGTAAAGTAAGGAGAGTAGAGGATAGAACCAGTTGCTTGGTGAAGACAAGGATTTGGTAGACTAGTTCCAGTTGTTGTGACAACTGTACTGTTTAGGGAGGCTGAGATTGAACTCAGAAGACTGTGTCTTCACCTTATTCCCCTTGAGCTAAGGACACCCAATCCTCACCCAATCACTCTGGTAAGTCTTCGAGGTACACTTCCAAACCTTCACAGACTTTGTTCACCGGCAATCCACAATGACTCTTGGATGCTCAGAATGCAATGGCTAACCATCTGGAGGATTCACAGTCCCCAAGTGTAACAAATCTTTAGATCACACGGACAGAAAGACTTCAGTGATGCCTAACTCTTTGGCTCTGGGTGTTTTCGGCTTTGTCCTCGCAAGGATCTCTCTCTCAAATGCTTCGGAGGTGGGTTGCTCTTGAATGACAAAAGCCGTGCACTAACTCTGAGCAGCCACCAATTTATGGTGTAGGGGGTGGGCTATTTAGAGCCAGGAGGCAACCCGACCTAATATGTCCGAAATGACCCTGGGTCACTAAGGAACTGACACGTGTCTAATGGTCAGATTCAAACACACACGACAGCTTGGCTTGGGCTACAAACAAAGCTGACTCATCTAGCTTTGGATAAGATTTGCTCTCACTGTCTTCGTTTGAAAACATAGGATTTGGGTGAGCATCACTTCAATCACTCTGACTTTGTTCACTTGGACCCCACTTAATAGTACGGTGGTTCCTATGACTCAGTAAATAAGAAAGGAAACTACAAAATAGCTATGTCTTCACACTCCATAAATTTCAAGTGAATATCTTCACATGTCATAATATTCATCGTGAATGTCTTCACGAACCACCATTGTCTTCAATGTCTTCACGCATTGTTAGGGGTCATCTCTGGTAGGTAAACTGGATCAATGAGGGACACTACATGTGTTATCCTGCAATTCTCACAAACACATTAGTCCCTCAACCATGATTGTCGTCAGTACTGCAAAACCAACTAGGGTGGCACTAGATGCACTTACAATCTCCCCGTTTTTGGTGATTGATGACAAACTGGTTGAAGTTTTCAACGGGGATAAAAGTATGTGAAAGTTCAGTTTTGTAAGCATTGTCTTCATACATATAAAGAGGCTCCCCCTAAAGATGTGCATATAAATAGTTTGCTTTTGAATGCAAATGCACATGGCAGGTTTTTCTTTGTGGAGGCCATCTTAAAAGTGTGAAGACAATTCATCATGCATATAAAAAGGTAATGAAGATAATGATATGCATAATGGAAAATGGACGTCTGCAAAATGACTACATGCGGAATTTATCATCGCATCACAAAGTGGCAGCAAGAGTAGCAGACGACCATCGAGTTTAAGTGTTACAACTCAAAAGCCAAAAGTTTCAGAACGAGAGTTGTAAGAACTCAGCAAAAATTAAGCAACCACCCATATGGACCCGCTTGAAGAGTATCAACTCATATGCTTCTCCCCCTTTTGTCAGTAATGAGCAAAAAGGTTTGAAGACATAGAGTATCTACTTGTTCCTAGGTGGAGACGAAGTTGGAGCAGCAGGGTCGATGTTGGAGTTTGGTGGTGCAGACGGGCCTGGTGAAGCATCGTGATGCAGTGCAGTTAAAACGGGCAAAGTGGCATCATCTTCTTCAACGACGACTCTTGCAACAATAGTTGCAGCCGAAGATGAGCACTCAAAATTGTCAATGGAGGGTGTGCAACGCCAACTTGCATTTTGAGGAGGCCTCGAGTCAAACTTGAAATTCTCAGTGAAGCCATCTCCGCGAAGATCATCTTCAGCGCAGGGCAAGGTGAGACTCTTCCAGGACCGTCGACAGGCTTCATGGGCTACAAACAAGTTCTTGGTGGCCAACTGTGAATGAGATTGACATCCACCAAGACACTTTGCATCTGACGCTTCAGCCAGTCATGATGTCTCTCCTACTTTTGATGTAAAGCCACCAGAAGCTCACGATCATTTAGGACATGAGGACACTTCTGAGGCCTTTGAGCTATGGTGCTTGTAGTAGCTTCAGTATTGGCATGGTGCGGTAGGCGCAGATTGCCAGCCAGCGGATAAGCAGGAGTTGCAACATTTGGCACATGAACACCTTCAATGGGCTGTGTGAAACTCTGGAATTCAGCATTCTGAAGGTGGAGGGGCTTCTTGGCAGGCTTGGGGTAGATGGCTTCAATAGACATCAACATCAGGCAGAAAGACAATGTGGTTGCGCGTTGAAGGCCGATAGTCAATAATTGAATGACGCTTAATCAAGCGCATCACCCATTGTCATGGAATTATCATGGCAGATGTCCTAGTGTGAGGACTTAGTCATGGAGCCATCGCAACTAGGTTAGCTTGAAGGGGTTAAACGGGACAAAGTACACAAGGAGTTTATACTGGTTCAGCCCCTTGCGGCGAAGGTAAAGGCCTAATCCAGTTTGATGTGGTATTGCTTATGCCTCGATTACCAGGGAGCGATTCCGCTTGACCTAGCTTTCGATCTCTTGTCTCTTGCCCTGAACCGCCGTCGGGTCGTCCATTTATATACACAGGTTGACACCCAATGGCTCATAGAGTCCTGGTCTGCTCATAAACAACGTGTCCGTCTCGGTGACTAAATATACTTGCCTTACAATATAGGTCATACACATATGGTGGTTTACCCCTACGGGCCTTAAGTCGCCTTTGGGCCTTGGGCCCTTGCTTCATGAACTGCCATCTTCAACATCTTCATGGGCTTTCTATTGATGAACTGCCATTGGTATAACACGGCCCGTCCTGGGCGGGTCATACCCAATAGTCATATTCCCAGCTTTAGGCCCCAGATTGATTTGAACTTGTTCATGTCAATCTTCAACACTTAGAAAAATCCTTCTTCCTTTATGCTTGTGAGATCTCATGACCCGCCATGACGTCACCTCCTGCGATTGTGGTAACCCGCCGTGATGTCACCTGTCATTAATATTACACAAAGCCTAAATCTTAATAAATATTTTCTTTTAATGAATCTCCGAAAATCGAGGCGTCTCCGCCGTCACATATCCATTTTTTGGTCTCCTCGATTCCCGTACATGTCACTTATCCTTCTAGCCTTATAAATAGGGCCAAGGGTTCCTTTTCACTCTCCCCCTCTGCCTTCTCGTCTTCAACCTCGCGACGCATCTGCGCATCTGAACACCGCCGTTGCCGACCTCACCAACTTCCTCGACTCCGGCCGTTGCATCGACCTGAACGAGACCAGAGAAACGCGGCGCCTCTCTCCATTGCTCAGCAGACCCAGTAAGCATTTTAACTTCCCCACCATAGATCTCCATTAGGGTTTCTGAAGTTCTTGGAGTTCTTCATCATTCTTCTTTATACCTCTACTTAATCCTTACTTGGATCCAAAGATGACCTTTAGAATACGCGGAATCTATTTCTATACCTTCTCTTAATCACTGAATAGGCTTCCCAGATGCAGAAATCTTGCCAACGTACTAGCTCTTCCGTTGTTGCAATACTAGGCTTTGATTTTATTTTTCTTTTCCGAACAGCGTCGGATCCAAAACTGATTGTATCAATCTGTAAAACATGTTTATCCAACACTTAGCAGAATTTTTCTTCTTGATAGATCTTAACTATCAGTATTGTCATGGAGGCTTACATTACCAGTTATAGCTAGTCATATGTCATTATGCCCCATTTAAGCCGCCAATATATATTGTTGACTCTTATCTCCGGCTTAGCAAATCAACTTAAACCAAACATATTTCTTTTAGGCTTTTCTCTTATGATGTCGAAGATAGTTACCTCATGCAATTGGTTCCTTCCATTATCACCAAAAATACGCTCGAAGACTTTATCAAAATCGGTTATTTGCACGCAAAATATGTCATGTATTGGCGTGCTCCCTAGCCAAATGAGAAAAAACCTTAGCCGCGGGATGGTGAGGTCATTGTTGTTACTGATCATATGAACCGGCGCTTCTCACCGCCTGGATTCTAGTTTTTCTGAGATATTCTGCACTCCTTTCAATGGCATCCTCAAGATATCGGACCCAACTTTGTGTCGAACATCTATAACTTTCAAGTATTCTGTGAAGTATACCTTCAAGAGGAGCCCAGTGTTGAACTCTTCAGGGAATATTTTTATCTGAACCGGCAGAACAATTTACCAATGGCCCCATCTTAGAACTTGGTGGGGTCTCCATTCAACAGAGAAGAGATGCTATCTTCCCCTATGCCCACTTGCCAAGCCACCCCAAATATTGGAACCAGACATGGTTTTATTGTAAAGAAACCTCTCCGGCTGACGAGAATCCGCTATCGGGTTATCGTGTCTAGCGACTCGATCCAAAACATCATCTTCCTGAAAAGCTCACCGCTGCTGAACGAGCCAAACATGCTCCCACTATTGGAAAGGTCAAATCCCTTCTGGGGAATGGGTTAACCGGAGTTGAGTTGGTTCGGTGCTGGGTTTCCTGGCGAATCATACCCTTGATCTGCCGATCCGGCTTAATGTGCACTTATACGGGTGATGCAAAAGATCCACTGCGCCACAGCTCCGATTGTTTAACTGATAATGCAGTCAATGAAATGACAAAGACCCTTCTGAATGGGAGCCCGGAAGACTGCAACAAAGTGGGATTGAACCCTTTCTATGAATCTAACCCGGCACCAGATGTGAGTCTCTAAATCAATTATTTACCTTATCATTCAAATATTCTATTAACTCAACCTCTGACGATTTTCATAGGCTGAATCCGATTTTTGGAATAAAGAATATGAACATGAAGCTGCCAAGAAAGCTGGGGCCAAAACAAAAGCTGTCAAGAGAACTGCCAAGAAGAACAAGAAGAAATTAAGTGCTTCCGAGATGTTTGAACTAGACGACAGCTCTGAGTCGGAGGTAGCTCTTTATTCCCTTGGCTCCTTTTTCAACTATCTTATTGACACTGATTATCATCAGGATGACATGGGGGCCAGTCAAGCAGTCGAAGAAGAGGTAACTATCATTTCCTCCGACTCAGAGCCTTTTCCAAGACAGAAAATTCGAGGATAACCCGGAAAGTAAGATTTTCACATCCCTTAGCTCATCTGGATCCTCACTTTCTTTTGAAGCAACAGCAGCACGACAACCGGTGACAAACTCGGACTAGTGGAGGTGAAGAATTATCTTCCGGCTTACCAAATACTCCAGCTCCACGAAAACGTCGAAACGAGGTCATTCCAAATTTAAACTCTTTTTTGTCCTTTGGTGGGTCTCATTCGCCAGCCATTTAATTCTTCTGAGTCAAACTATCAGGAGACTTCTCGTTCCTCTTCCGGTGACTCATCACAGACCCAGCTACCGGCTTTCAAAACTGCCCCTGGGTAAGAACAATTACTTATTATTTTCTTCCTCCTTGGGCACTTATCCTTGTACTCACCTCTCATAACTCATGCAGTGGAAAAGCAAAAACTAGCAAGAAGGCAAAGGTGATCAATCCGGCTGAAGACCCCAAAGTCCCTGAACTGGAGCAACAAATTCCAGCGTCGGACACCTTTGTGCCACAACCAGAAGAAACTGTTCATGATGTTCCACCAAAAATTCCTAACCTTTCTGTTGACCAGACAAACAACAATCCTTGGAATACTGAATCATCAAGCCCAATTAAACCGGATGGAACACATGCCGATGATGTGACAATCACTAGCACAGGTTTCAAAGAGCCAGGAAAACCTACTGTCTTGTCCAAACACTCCGAGTTAAACCAGGTCTTTAACAAATGTATCTGTAGCCCCCAAGGGTCGGTTTAATCAGCATGAATGAACCGGTACTATTCACCATTGTTTATAAATGAAAGTTACTTGTGTAGCCCCCATGAGCCGGTTGTGGTTGTTTACAGCACAACCGGGTCATCATAAAACAATAATGAAACACGAGCAATATGCATTAGCCCCCAAGTGCCAAGTGCTCTTGCTTTTAAAGTGCTTGGGGCTTGTCTATATGTACCTTTGTATGAAGAATTTTTCCGTACTCATTAGCCCCCAAGTGTAGAGCGTTGTTGCTTGCAAAAAGCTTGGGACTTCATTTCTGTAATCCAAATATGAACATGATTTTAAACTAGTGCATATACAGGACACCACTACTCAACTTCAATCGTAGTTGACTGATGTGAAAACCCGGCTGGAGCACCAAGAATCTGAGACCCGGAAAGCCGATTCAAAATTCAAATTTAGTCTCGATGAAACGGAAAAATTGAAGAACAATTTTGATGCCGAAAGAACCACCCGGGCTAAAGAGAAAAGTGCTCTAACACAGCGGGCTGAAAAAGCGGAAGCTGCTCTCCAAGAGGTGACCACTGAGCTTACCAGTTTACAACGCCGTATATCCCAGATGGTTTCTGCTATCTTCGGTAAGCATTATAACCGAGTCTTATCTTTCATGTCATAAACTGCCTCTGATCAACCGTCAATTGTTACACAGGTCCTAGGAGCAGCAACCTTGGTCAAGA
This sequence comes from Triticum aestivum, assembly GCF_018294505.1. Taxonomy (NCBI): domain Eukaryota; kingdom Viridiplantae; phylum Streptophyta; class Magnoliopsida; order Poales; family Poaceae; genus Triticum; species Triticum aestivum. Next base: position 292,153,382 of record NC_057798.1, on the reverse strand, counting down.
GATGCTTGTGAAGCTCAAAGCTATATATACGCTCATTGAACAGCTATATACTAGAACTCTGCGCATGTAGGCCATGATTTCTCCAACTAACCAAGCACCCACTCTATTGAGTGACGTCTTGAAAAAACTTTCTACTTTGCCTGCTAGGGTTGAAGAGATAAAACGGTCATCTGCAAGAGCCGGTGCCGTGACGGTTTTAAGTCGGGCTAAAGCATGGCAACCGGAGCTAGACCCAGCTGATCTAGCTACTGGCTATCCAAGTTTAAAAGAAGACGACATGCCCTTTGACAAAAAATACTTCACTACTTGTGTGAAAGAAATACATCCTTTGGACAGTCTAATTGCTGATGAGACGGATTGATAGGTGGGAACCCGATGAACGAGTTCACGCCCGAGGGTGGCCCGATATTCACGTCGTAGGATCGAATCGGGAGGGATAACTAGCTGCAAGCAGCCGGAATAACTAGCTTTATACCTGCCAAGGTTGGATGCAACCCATACGTTGGGGATGGCCGACCGAAGCTACAAGAACTCCAACACGCTGTCCGAACAATCGCAGAACCACAAATCGGGACTAATTCACACAAAACGACCGGAACCGTAGAGCACGAACTAGAGGGAACCAGAGGCTCCTTCTTGCAAATTCGAATGAACTCACAAGAGCAAAGGTAGCAAGATATCTCGGATCTCTCTAGCAGTCTTGCTGCATAAGCTTGTAGCTGAATGGTTTGACAAAAAGGTTTTCTAAGAGGATGGGGGAGATGGGGTTTTATAGCAGGGACAACCCCCCTTAGCTAGGTGTGAAAATGGTTTCAAAAGTAAATAGGTTTGCTTGGCTTCCTTGGGTGAATAAGCAGTCAACTTTGGGAGTTGTTGGAGAGCTCCTCGGAAATTCATGAAGTCTTGACAGCCTGGATACCTTCCACGAGAATGACTAGTACTTATGACTCACAACTCCAAATGATGTGAGGTTTTTTGCATTGGAAAGATAATTTGATGTATTTTCTGTTAATGTACCCCTATGGCCCCGTCTCTCCACCATATGGGTGTGCCACCACGAAACATCAGAGGTAAAAACTGACAACATCAGCTTCACTTGAAACTTGTTTTCTTCAAACTCGTTCCTCCAGACCGGTTGCTTCAAGAGCTCATAGGTTGTTGGATTTCTTCCATATGATACCTAAGTTCAACCAACAACAATGGGGATGAAAGTGCAGCCATGTGTTCAAGATTTTGGTATGAATTTAAGTTAGCGTTCACCTGGCCATATGTTTGCTTGATTCGGCTTAGTAATTCTTTCCAACTAAATTGTGCACTTTTCTGAAATGTCATGTATGATGTACCCATGTGCTCATCACCCTCCCTCCCTTGATGAAGAGTCGTCCTCGACACTCTTTGATCTGCAAAGGATAAGTAGAAGGGAAGTAGATAATATCCATGCAAAGAAATGATGCAATTCTCATTTGTAGCTTTCACCTTTGAATTGTGTTGCATCTGATCATGTACTTGTTTGTTAGAACTTGGAGTTTGTACAGGGATGATTGGTCTTGTTTCAATGACCGAGATGTCCTCATCATCCCCCCTTTCTTGAAAAGGAGTCGTCCTTGACTCTACTTGGTCATAACACAAAAGAAAGCAGGTCAATACCAAATCATAATGCAAAGGTTTCATGATATAGAGTATTTTAGTTTTCAGCTTTGCTATCTTATGGACAATGCAAACATGATGTTTTGTTCGACTTAGGAGTTCCTTCCAGCAAATATTTCCATGGAGCACAAATTTGTAACCCATCATCATCATGTTCTTATCAGCCTCGCTCTCTAGGAGAAAAGTTGTCCTCAACTTTATTTGGTATGCAAAATTATAGCACGAGGACAATACAAAATAACTAGGAAAAGAAAATTATGAATAATCATGTGCAACATTAAGTTTTATTGGATCTTTTATAGCCTCTTCAAGATTAGCAAAATCATATTGCTGGACGGATGATGTACCAAACAATTTTTCTCTAATCTTATCACGCCATTGCTTCAAAAACTCATACGTGCATACCTCTGGTTTCATCAAAATGGAAGATCCTTTTTGTTTTACCTCATTGAGTACCTGAATGCCTTTCCAAAAATCAATATTCACACATGCACCTTGTGTAGTGGTACTCCATGTCCTCCATATTTGTTCTTGGATCTCAATTTCCCATCGTTGCAAGAGAGCTGATAGGTATGCATTTTGCACCTGCACATATTGCAAAGAAAGAGAATTTTGTGAAATGTTAGTTATTGAATGTTCCTCCCTCTTTTCATTTGGTGGACTAATAATTTCCCATGGTGGTGGATCACTCATCTCGCTATTCTCTTGTTGAAAAATCTCAACCTCACATTTAGTGGACTCACATAACTCACTTATCCTCTCACTCTTATTGTGTGGTATATTGGGTTGTGGATCGCTTATCTCTCTAATGAGGTGTGGAATGATCTCAATCTCACATTTTGTGGACTCACACAACTCATTAATCTTCTCTCCCTCAATGTGTGGTATATCTAGGTGGAGATCTTTCATTCCTCTAATCTCATGATGAACAACCTGATCCTCGCATTTTGTGGACTCACTCACCTCACTTTTCTCACTCTCAATATATGGAATTGTGGAAAGTGGACACTCTTCCTCACTTTTGGTGGAGTCACTCAGCTTGCTTTTCTTATCACTCTTATGTTGTGGGATTTTGGATTGTAGACTCTCTTCCTCACATGTAATTTGTGGGACATGTTTCTTGGATGTTGGGACAGCAGTGGTGATTGAGATGCCAACATTAGGAGTGAGTCTCTTAGGTGAACATGGGCTATGAATCACCGGAGCCGCTCCATCAACCACGGTCATGCTTTGCGGTGGGTTGTTGTTGTGCCGATGGGTGCCACAACTTCTCCCTCGAGCATGACATCCTTGTTGCACTTTAGGTGCAGCATTGTCACGCCCATAAGAAGAAACACCATGCCCTCGAGCATGTCATCTTTGTCGCACTTCATAAGTACTAGTGACACGTCCACGAGCAGCAACATCATACTCTTGAGCATGTCTTCTTTGTTGCACTTCATGAGCAACAGGGTATTGTCGATGTCGAACCCCATCACCACATGTTGGAGGACACTCGTGAAGCATCCTCTCCATGACTCGGAGTATATTGTTCTTGAGTTGCTTCACATCAGCGCGGGTGGCCAAACAATTTCCTTCTCCATGATTCTTTCGACGCACACTTGGTGTAGATCCTGCCATGTTAGTAGGGCTAAAGTGGAATAGGATAATTTTGTGGAATCACACAACCTCACCTCTTACTCACCAAAGTTCTTATGAGTTCACATCAGATTGTGCTTCTCCCGGATGTGTTAAACCGATTGAAAGACAGGGATCAAAGAACTAGCTTCGGTTTTTGATGGAGCTCGATGGGGTAAACAAAAAGGGGCTTGTGCTGAAATCAAGTTGATGCAAACCAAGAAAAATATGTGGATGGGTCTGCTATACCTTCGCACCAAGATTGAAAAACACAACACACAAGCTTCTGATTTTTTTCTATCAAGCTGAAACTTTTGGATCTTACACAAGACTTTCTTTTTCTCACTTGACTTTTTTTTCACTCTTTTTTTCTCTCTTTGATTTTTTTGCCACTCTTTTTTCTCTCTTTTTCCAAAGCACAACAACCAAATCTGAAAGCAATTATGAAGATGAACTTGGTGCAGATCTAAAAGATGAGGAACATGCAAGGTATGCAACAACAAGATCTCAGCACCAACAAGGCTTGGATTTATTTTTGGTGGGGCTTTGGACTTCTAGGACAGAAAATATAGCATGAAAAACACTCGATCTAAAGGCATGATAGCAAGATAGACTGGGATAACAGATCCTACCATGTCAACGAAGGCTCTGATGCCAGATGATAGGTGGGAACCCGATGAACGAGTTCACGCCTGAGGGTGGCCCGATCTTCACGTCGTAGGATCAAATCGGAAGGGATAACTAGATGCAAGCAGCCGGGATAACTAGCTTTATACCTGCCAAGGTTGGATGCAACCCACACATTGGGGATGGCTGACCGAAGCTACAAGAACTCCAACCCGTTGTCCGAACAATCGCAGAACCACAAACCGGGACTAATCCACACAAAACGGCCGGAACCGTAGAGCATGAACTAGGGGGAACCAGAGGCTCCTTCTCGCGAATTCGAATGAACTCACAAGAGCAAAGGTAGCAAGATCTCTCGGATCTCTCTAGCAGTCTTGTTGCATAAGCTTGTAGCTGAATGGTTTGACAAAAGGTTTTTTCTAAGAGGATGGGGGAGATGGGGTTTTATAGCAGGGACAACCCCCCTTAGCTAGGTGTGAAAATGGTTTCAAAAGTAAACATGTTTGCATGGCTTCCTTGGGTGAATAAGCAGTCAACTTTGGGAGTTGTTGGAGAGCTCCTCGGAAATTCGCGAAGTCTTGACAGACTGGACACCTTCCACGAGAATGACTAGTACTTTTGACTCACAACTCCAAATGATGTGAGGTTTTTTTGCATTGGAAAGATAATTTGATGTAGCTTATGTTGATGTACCCCTATGGCCCCGTCTCTCCACCATATGGGTGTGCCACCACGAAACATCATAGGTAAAAATTGACAACATCGGCTTCACTTGAAACTTGTTTTCTTCAAACTCGTTCCTCCAGACCGGTTGCTTCAAGAGCTCATAGGTTGTTGGATTTCTTCCATGTGATACCTAAGTTCAACCAACAACAATGGGGATGAAAGTGCAGCCATGTGTTCAAGATTGTGGTATGAACTTAAGTTAGCGTTCGCCTGGCCATATGTTTGCTTGATTCGGCTTAGTAATTCTTTCCAACTAAATTGTGCACTTTTCTGAAATGTCATGTATGATGTACCCATGTGCTCATCACGGATATTTCAAAATATCAACCGGCTTACGATATGGAGAATCAGAAGATGCCCACGCCGGCTTACAAAGTGACAGATCTGATCCCTCTAGCCCATAAACATACTTTCGCCCCTGAAGTTGATCCGTCCGAACTTGTAGATGATGAAGCTGAATTCCAAGCCTTGTGTGGCATCGATTGGTCATCACCAAACTTCCAGGCAGCAGAGGAGGACGAAGAACCAGAGAAGGATGATCCGGAAGCTTCAAGCTGTCAAGGCCAAGAAAATTGATCCGCTGGGCAGTTCATATATTTAATCTTATGAAAACACTTGATCATTTTGGCTCGTTGAGTCATGTAATAGGCTAGTAAAACTTTAAGCTGCCGTGCCATCGTGAACGTTTCGTTCTGTGCAACACTGCTGATTCACTAGTAAAATTTTATGCTTATGATAGCGTCAAGCAGATTAGCCTTATCCTGCACACAAACAGATCACAAGTGCCCTGGCGGTTTACCGCAGGGCGGGTCATAATACCCCATATAAAACACTGGTGACTAAAATAGTTCATGACCAGGTCCGGTTTAAACATAACCATATATAATCATAACAAAAAATATCATACCTGTGATATGTAATCATACTGTCGGCTTATCATACCAGTGCAGTACGGGTAACAACCCAAAATATTGAGCATATAATGCCATGTTTAATTGTTATATACTGTCGTCTTACAACACCGTTTGCAGCAAGGCATAGTATCCCAAAACTTAGAGCACAATGCTTTCAAGTATGTAATATCATCATATACTGGCGACTTATAGTCCAAAGCCAAGTCGGGTTATCAAAAACAACGGATATACTCAAGGATGAGCGATAGAATTTAAAGCTACAGGGCCTGAATCGGTTTTTAAACCATATGCCAATATGGTACAAAGATGAACCCAAAAAGTTCGATTAAAAAACAATAAAATAGAAAAATGAGGCTTTTATAGGCTGCCAAGCCGAAATCTCAAGTGCGTTCAAACGGCTGCACATCCACTGGGTTAAACCTTCATGCAAACCTTATAAGTCGGGCCTCACATGACCAATCGTTGTTTTAACTTTGAGAAGTTTAGGGTCTTATATAAGATTGACTGTCAAAAGTATGATGGGTCATTCCAGTCAATCTGGTAGAGTGACAGACTTAAAAAGGCAGGATAACCCGTGTTTTTAGGTGAATACACCTGGCTTCCAAGCCTGGATTTTAAGCCTATTACAAGGGTCATAAACTCTTGTCCGTTGAACAAAGAGCCCCCAAATAACATTTAATTAAGTTGGATCAAGAGAGTAATCAAGGCTCTGCTCATTAAGCAGGTCACCCCCAAATGATCTCAAAGTAGGGTACCTATGTTTGAGTTGTGCTTTGCAACAGACTCTCTTTGGCCCCTTTATCTTGGGTAGCAAGCCCCCAAGTGTTTTGTAAGCATGGTGTATAAGCCGGATTGAAGGGTAATCATAGCTTCGTTCAATGAACAAGAAGCCCCCATGTGACCGTATGAAGCATCAATAAAGACTCATTATTATCAGAAATGAAACGACAGAGGTCCTGCTTTATCAGGGATGCCGACTTTATTATATTCACCATACTATATACATTGTAAAAATATGTACATCATAATAGCCGGTGGCTCAGGTGTAATAAGGCCGAAGATGAGCAACATTCCATGGCCAGCGGATCTCCTCCTTCGACGTGCGTGAGACCTTGTGGTCTCGAACATCGATAAGGTAGTATGACCCATTGTTCAGATTTTTGCTAACCACAAAGGGCCCTTCCCAAGGTGGGGATAACTTGTGCATATCACATGGATCCTGGATAAGCCGGAGAACCAAGCCGCCTTCTTGAAAGGTTCTGGTTGTAACTCGGCGGCTATGATAATGGCGTAAATCTTGCTGGTAAATCACTGATCGAGCCGCCACGAGGTCACGCTCCTCATCTAACAAGTCAAGTGCATCCTGACATGCTTTTTCATTGTCAGCTTCAACATAAGCCGCCCCACGGGGCGAGTCATGACGGATGTCACTAGGGAGAACCGCCTCTACTCTGTAAACCATGAAGAAACATGTGTAACCCGTAGATCTGTTGGGGTAGTATTGATACTCCATAACACGAACGGTAACTACTCCACTCCATAACATGAACTCGGTGTGTAAACCATGAAGGAACCATAAGCCGGGGCTTGATGCCTCTCAAAATTTCTTGCATGGCTCTCTCAGCTTGATCATTGGATTGGGGGTGAGCCACTGATGATACATCAAGTCGAATATGCTCACGTTGACAAAACTCTTTCGTAGCTCCCTTTGACAGATTAGTGCCATTATCAGTTATAATGCTGTGGGGAAAGCCAAAGCGGAAAATCACCTTTTTAATAAACTGAACCGTTGTTGCCGCATCACACTTACTCACCGGCTCTGCTTCGACCCACATTGTGAATTTGTCAACTACCACCAAAAGGTGGGTCTTTTATCCTTGGACCTTTTGAAAGGCCCAACCATATCAAGCCCCCAAACTACAAACGGCCAAGTAATTGGAATCATCCTGAACTCTTGAGGCGGCACATGAGCTTGTCGTGAAATTTTTTGACAACCATCACATTTACTGACCAAATCCTCTGCATCAGCATGAGCCATCAGCCAATTAAATCCATGACGAAAAGCTTTAGCCACAAGAGGCATAGAACCGACATGATGACCACAATCTACTTCATGAATCTCGCGAAGAATTTCATAGCCCTCTTCAAGAGAAACACAATGTTGAAACGCCCCAATAACACTGCAATGGTGCAGCTCTTCGTTGACAATTGTCATCGACTTAGACCGTCGGGTTATCTGTCTGGCCAAGGTTTCATCCTCAGGTAACTCGCCCCGGCTCATATAAGCCAAATTTGGAACTGTCCAATCAGTAATAGCGTGAAGAGCCGCCACCAATTGCGCCTTCGGGTCAGGAACAGTAAGATCTTCTTCTGTAAGCAATTTGACTGAAGGGTTATGCAGAATATCCAGGAAAGTGTTAGGTGGTATCGGCTTATGTTGGGACCCTAACCGGCTCAAAGCATCCGCCGCCTCATTCTTCCTACGATCAATATGTTCAAATTGATAACCTTTGAAATGACCAGCAATAACATCAACCTCACGACGATGAGCTGCCATGAGTGGATCTTTAGAATCCCATTTGCCTGAAACTTGCTGTGCCACCAAATATGAGTCGCCGAAACATCTCACCCGGCTTAAATTCATCTCCTTAGCCATCCGAAGACCATGGAGCAAGGCTTCGTAGACAGCTGCATTGTTAGTACAAGGGAACATCAACCTTAAGACAGCCGAATTTATCACCTCATGGGGAAGCTAAGACAACTCCAGCCCCCTTGCCTTGCAATTGCCTGGACCCATCAAAATAAATAGTCCAATCCGTAATATCCGCCTTGTCCTCGGGCATCTATAGCTCTGTCCAGTCATTGATGAAATCCATGAGTGCTTGGGATTTGATGGTCGTGCAAGGGATATACTTCAAACCATAAGGTCCAAGCTCAATAGCCCACTTGGCTACTCTACCTGTGGCTTCTCTGTTTTGAATAATATCCCCTAAAGGAGCAGAACTAACCACAGTGATAGCATGACCAAAGAAATACTGCTTGAACTTTCGACTAGCCATGAACACCCCATAGACAAGCTTCTACCAATGCGGATATCTCTGCTTGGACTCAATAAACACTTCACTGATGTAATAAACCGGCATTTGAACCGGATATTCCTTGCTTGCTTCATTCCGTTCCACCACAATAGTCACGCTGACAGCCCGGGCATTAGCAGCCACATATAATAACAACAACTCTTTATCAATAGGAGTGGCAAGAACCGGCGGCTCAACCAACTGTTTTTTCAAGTCTTCGAATGCTTCATTAGCAACATTACTCCAGACAAAATTATCTGTCTTTTTCATCATCTGATACAAAGGGATGGCCTTCTCTCCCAACCGGCTTATGAACCGGCTTAAAGCTGCAATACGACCTGTTGAACATCATTGACACACACTGGCTTAACCAGGAAAGTAATAACCTTAATTTTTTCTGGGTTAGCTTCAATACCCCATTGAGAAACCAGAAAGCCTAAAAGCTTGCATGCTGGCACACCAAAGACACACTTGGTCGGGTTAAGCATCATCTTATAGACCCGGAGATTATCAAAGGTCTTATTCAAATCATCTATCAAAGTTTCCTTCTTTCTGGATTTCATCACAATATAATCCACATAAACATGAACATTGCGCCCAGTCTGATCATGAAAACAATTCTGCACACAGTGCTAGTAAGTCGCATGGGCACTCTTGAGCCCGAAAGGAACAGACACATAGCAGAAGGCTCCAAAAGGAGTGATGAAAGCCGTCTTCTCCTGGTCCTTAACTGCCATCATGATCTGAAGATAATCAGAATAAGCATCCAAAAAACTCAAACGCTCACAACGCGCCGTAGCATCAATGATTTGATCAATACGAGGGAGAGCAAGAGGATCAGCCGGACATGCCTTGTTTAAGTCCATGTAGTCCACACACATACGCCAAGTGCCATTCTTCTTAAGTACCAGCACCGGGTTAGCCAACCACTACGGATGAAACACTTCAACAATGAACCCAGCCGCGAAGAGCCGGGCCACTTCTTCACCAATGGCCTTACGTCTCTCCTCACTAAAGCAACGAAGGAATTGCTTGACCGGCTTAAACTTTGGATCAATATTAAGAGTGTTGTTGAGGATATAACTACTGAGTGTAAACTGCCCAGGAGGGGCCGGTTCACACTCAACTGTACTGAAGCCCGTAGAGACAAGAAGATGGCGTTTCACTAATAAGGCTTAGAGGCCCAAAGCCTAGAGGTGGATTAGGGCCCATAGTGGTAAACCGTCATAGTTGTATAACTTGTGTTGTAAGATAGGGAAAGGGAGAGACCGAGCCGAACACTTGTATGAGTCGGCCTCGGGACTTTGTAAACTGGCCGGGCGTCAACCTATGTATATAAAGGGACGACCCAGCGGTGGTTCAAGGACAACAGACAACAACTCAAGACCCAGGCAAAGCGTATCTGATCCCTGGTCATCGAAACCCCAATAATTCCATCACAACTAGACGTAGGCTTTTACCTTCATCGAAGGGGCCGAACTAGTATGAACTCTCGTGTCCCTTGTCCGGTTTAACCCCTTCAGGCTAATCTCGTTGTGATGGCTCCATGACTAAGTCCTTCCGCTAGGACATCTAACGTGATATTTCCATGACAGTTGGCGCCCACCATGGGGCTATCCCACGATGGTTTCGAGTTCTTGAAGGGCAGCTTTGAAGGACTCAAGGGTACGTGGTTGGCTAGATGACCAAGAGTCATCGCGGCAAGCTCTACATCGACGATCCAGGATGGGGCCCCGAGGCCGGCTCAATTGAGTACGGGTACCGGGTCCCCTTTGGTGGAATTCATGTTTTCATTGGCAAGATCGACGAACCGGGCCCTGGGCCGGACATCTCCACCGACCTCGTTGAGACGGCTCAGCATGCGGGTCCTGCACGGGTTCAGCCTGCCGTGAAGCGTGCGTTTGTAGGATTCATCCATGGAGTGGAATCTGAACCGGTGTCCAATGGTGAGACAGTCGTCTACTAAGATGGTGAATCATCCACTAGCGAAACCGAGTCACTATACCAACTACACGATGGCCGGTTTGAAGGATACTTTGATGGCGATAGTATTCCGGGTCCCCTTGAACCACCAAACCGGGTTGCGATCTTCATGGCTGGTATGCAGCCCACCCTGCAATCTTCATCTACAGCAGCAATGGTCTCCGGATCGGTAGCCGGGGTAGGAGGCCCGGTGCGCCGGCCGGCTCAAGTTCTTGCCGGTTTACTAGACGATTTGATGGCACTGCTGACCACAGTGGTGACTCCAGAGACTCAAGTTCACCACAATGCGGATGTTACAAAGCTAAAGGATCCGATAGTTCAGGCCAAGGCAGACTTGGCGGCTTAGGAGGCCAGGATGGATGAAGAGTGGGCCGCTTTAGATGCCCAATCACAACAGATCTAGGCGCAGAATTACTGGCTTATGTTGGATCAGAACGCATCAAACAACGTCATGAGAAGGAAGTGCTGATCTCGGCTACTGCAAATTTACGAAGGTCTGAATCTCTTCAGTACACCAGGAGCTGGGCCTAGCAATCCGGCAGGAGTAAACCAGACCGAGGCACCTGGGGCGGCACCGGATCAGCCACGGGCGATGGACCCGCCTCAACGGATGGATAACCCGCCGCAGTATGTAGCAACACCGCCGGGTCACTTCTCCAGCCCATTGGATAATATGATTGCGGCACCATCACATTTGGCGGCTATTCCAATGGAGGGTAATTCATTAGCAGTGATTGATACTCGACGAGCCAGGGATCTTCTTCAAACTGCCGTTGTTCAGCAATAGACTTATTCCTACAGCCGAGACAGAATACATTCAACCCCTCGTCCGAGCAAGAGTTATAGCAGGCAAATGGACGAACCGGCCGTGTCAAGCAGTGCGTGGCATCGTAATGCCCCTCGAGGGCCTAATCCGGCGAACGGTGGTTTGAATGCTCAGGATGTGGTGGATAATGGCAGAGCACGAAGGGAGGCTGCATTAGCAGCGCAACATGCGGGTCGTCATCAGCCCGCCCCGGTTCAGCCAATAGCGTCAGTAGAGCGAGGGACAGGGCTTGCCTTCAGCTCTTAGGGAGTGTCGTGTCTCATCCCGGCTCTCCGTAATGTGCGGTTGCCCAAGGATTTCAAAGGGCCATGCAAGGTGCCTAATTACACCGCTGATCAACCCCCCGAGGCGTGGGTTGAGAGTTATGAGATGGCGATGGAGATGATAGATGTGGATGAAGTGGCATGTGCAAAATACTTCACCATGATGTTAGAAGGAACGACTCGCCCCTGGTTGAAGAGCCTGCCTGCTAACTCGATCAATTCATGGGATGAGTTGAAGGCCAAGCTCATAGCAAACTTCAAAGATACATGCAAGCAGCCTATGTCCATTGTAGATCTGGCGGCTTGTGTCCAAGGAGAGAATGAATCAACAACCCATTGGGTGCGTCAGGTTTCAGAAATTTTGCACTCGTCAGGCCGCATCAATCTGGATATAGCAATTGTGACGTTGGAGGGCAATTGCCGGTTTAAGTCACTTAAAATGAAGTTGGGACGGCTCAAGCGTCACTGCAATGATATGGGAACACTCATGGTGGCTCTGGTTAAATATGTTGATTCTAATAATACCAAGGACCCTGATTCTGATGAAGAGAAACATGAGAAGGGAAAGAAGAATGCCGGTTCAAAGGGACAACATAACCAGGCGGGCTACAGAAATAATGGTAAGCATAAAGCGGACAATTCCAATTTTGTGGCTAACACCAGTATGCAGGGTAATATGCAGTGCTGTAAGGGTAAACCGCCCCAGCGCGGTGGAGGAATGAATCTGGAATGCCTGTTAAACCAGCCTTGCCCAAAGCACGAGACAAAGGATGCTCCGGCCACGCACCTTTGGAAGGATTGCCACATCATGAGGGAATTCAAAAACTCTGATCTTTTCTGGTATGATCAGGGTCCATCTGGTGGTTCTGGTACAGGATTACATGGGCCGGGTTATGGTGGTGGCGGTTCAAACTCAGGGTTTCAGAATAATTAGGGCAATCAGAATAACCAAGGTGGTAACCATCAACAGGGTAATCAGGGGAATCAACAACAGTCGGGTTATCAGAGCAACCCAAAGCAGTTAAGCGGTGGACCGTATCATTTCTTCACTACTAGCTTGTGCAAGCACGATCAGAAACTCCATAAAATGGCAGTGAACTTTCTTGAACCGGCGGTGCCCCGTTATCTATGCTGGTCTGAGCAGCCTATTGTCTAGAGCAGGGAGGATCATCCGCCCCGGGTTGACAATCCGGGTCACCGAGCTTTGGTGGTTGCACCACAGGTAGGAGGTTATAAGTTTACCAAGGTACTCATCGACAGAGGGAGCATTATCAATATTTTGTACTATGAAACCTTCCGACGTATGGGGTTGATAGATAAGAATCTTAGACCATCAAACACCGTTTTCCATGGAGTGGTGCCTGGTAAATCGTCTTACCCAGTTGGTAAGATCGCTCTGGAGGTGGTTTTCGGAGATGATCATGATTCTAGGTCCGAGACGTTGACCTTTGAAGTGGTCAAGATTAGAAGTCCGTACCATGCTTTATTTGTACTGCCGGTTTATGCTAAATTCATGGCAAGGCCGTGTTATGTTTATCTGCAGCTCAAGATGCCGGGTCACAAGGGGACCATCACGGTTCATGGTAGCCGTAAGATTGCTCTGGAGTGTGAGGAAGGTGATGCGGCGTATGTTGAATCGGTTTGTGCAACGGAAGAGTTGAAGTTTTATAAGGACAATGTTGATCCGGCAAACATGACCTCTCTAAAGAAGCCCACTACAGAGCATGATCCGGATTTGAAATTCAAATCAGCTGATGAGACTAAATTTTGGTTGACTTTGTTCTGGGCAATTCATCCAAGCAGTTCAGCATTAGCGCCAACTTGGATCCCAAATAGGAAAACGCGCTCATCGAGTTCATCCGTGAGAACCGGGACATCTTTGCATGGAAGCCTTCTGACATGCCAGGTGTACCGAGGGAACTCGCTGAGCACACTCTTAATATTGATCCAAAGTTCAAACTGTTCAAATAGTTTCTTCGTCGCTTTAATGAGGAGCAGCGCAAGGCCATTGGAGAAGAGGTAGCCCAGCTCCTGGCAGCAGGGTTTATCGTGGAAGTGTTTCACCCAGAGTGGTTGGCTAATCTGGTGCTGGTACTTAAGAAAAATGGCACTTGGCATATGTGTGTGGATTACACAGATTTGAACAAAGCTTACCCGGCTGATCCCTTTGCCCTCCCTCGTATTGATGAAATCATTGATGCTACGGCGGGTAGTGAGTGTTTGAGTTTTTTGGATGCTTATTCCGGTTATCATCATATCAAGATGGCAGTTAAGGACCAGGAGAAGACAACTTTCATTACTCCCTTTGGAGCCTTCTTCTATGTATCCATGCCTTTTGGGCTCAAGAGTGCCCAGGCAAATTATCAACATTGTGTGCAGAATTGTCTTCATACTCAGATTGGGCGCAATGTTCATGCCTATGTGGATGATATTGTGGTCAAATCTAGGAAAGCAGAGACGCTCATCTCTGATTTGCAAGAAACCTTTGATAATCTTAGAGTTTATAAAATGATGCTCAATCCGGCTAAGTGTGTTTTTGGTGTACCAGTTGGCAAGCTCTTGGGTTTTCTAGTGTCCAACTGGGGCATTGAGGCTAATCCAGAAAAGATCAAGGTTATCACATCTATGGCTAAACCGGCATGTATTAATGATGTTCAACGTCTGGCGGGTCGTATTGCGGCTTTGAGCCGGTTTATCAGCAGGTTGGGAGAGAAGGCGATTCCTCTGTACCAGATGTTGACGAAGACAAACAATTTTGTCTGGAGCGAGGCTGCTGATGCGGCATTTGAAGACTTGAAGAAGCAGTTGGCTGAACCACCGGTTCTTGCCGCTCCAGTTGATAAGGAGCCACTTCTGTTATATGTGGCTGCTAATGCCCAGGCTGTCAGTGTTGCTATTGTGGTAGAGCGCAAGGAGGCTGGGAAGGAATACCCGGTTCAAAGGCCGGTTTATTATATCAGCGAAGTGCTCATTGAGTCGAAGCAAAGATATCCGCATTGGCAGGAGCTGGTGTATGGGGTTTTTATGGCAAGCCGGAAGCTTAAACAGTACTTTCAAGGTCATCCCATCACGGTGGTCAGTCTGCTCCTTTGGGGGATATAATCCAGAACACGGAGGCAACTGGCCGGGTTGCTAAGTGGGCTATTGAGCTTGGGCCGCACGGTTTGAAGTATATGCCTCGAACAGCAATCAAATCCCAAGCCCTTGTGGATTTCATCAATGATTGGACAGAATTACAGATACCGGAGGACAAACCGGATAGTACATACTGGACTGTTTACTTTGACAGATCCAGGCAATTGGAGGGCTCGGGGGCTGGAGTTGTCCTTACTTCCCCTCGAGGTGATAAAATTCATTATGTTCTTCGCTTAATGTTCCCGTGTACTAACAATGCAGTTGAGTATGAAGCCTTACTCCACGGTCTTCTAGTGGCTAAGGAGATGAACTTCAGCCGAGTACGATGCCTTGGAGATTCTGATCTGGTGGCTCGGCACTTGGGACTCTAAAGATCCCCTCATGTCGGCTTACAGGCGAGAAGTGGATGTTGTGGCTAGTCACTTCAAAGGTTATCAGGTTGAGCAAATTGATCGGCGTCAAAACGAAGCAGCTGATGCTTTAAGCCGGCTGGGATCTCAGCGTAAACCGGTGCCACCCAATACATTTCTGGATGTCCTGCATAATCCGTCGGTTCAACTGCCCACAGAGGAGGACCTCGCTATTCCTGATCCGGAGGCACAGTTTGTGGCCGCTTTACATATCATTTCGAATTGGACGGTTCCATACTTGGCGTATATGAACTGGGGTGAGTTACCAGAAGATGAAGTTCTAGCCAGACAGATAGTCTGGCGATCCAAGTCCATGACAATCGTTAATGGCGAGTTGCATCATTGCAGTGTTTCAGGGGCGTTTCAGCGTTGCGTCTCTCCTGAAGAAGGCCGTGAGATTTTATGCGAGATCCACAAAGGAGACTGTGGTCATCACGCCGGTTCAAAATCCTTGGTGGCTAAAGCTTTTCGTCATGGTTTTTACTGGTTGACGGCTCATGCTAATGCTGAGGACCTAGTAAAGCTGTGTGATGCTTGTCAGAAGTTTGCACACCAAGCTCATGTTCTGGCTCAGGAGCTACGGATGATTCCTATCACCTGGCCGTTTGCCACTTGGGGGCTTGACATCGTAGGGCCTTTCAAGCGATCCAAAGATAAGAACACCCACCTGTTGGTGGCTGTTGACAAATTTACTAAATGGGTTGAAGCGGAGCCAGTAAGCAAATGTGACACAGCCACGTCAGTTCAATTCATCAAAAAGGTGATCTTCCATTTTGGTTTTCCACATAGAATCATCACAAATAATGGCACGAACCTTTCCAAAGGTGAGATGGAGGAATTTTGTCAACGAGAGCACATCCGGCTTGAAGTAGCGTCCGTGGCTCACCCCCAGTCTAATGGTCAAGCTGAGAGAGCTAATCAGGAGATTTTAAAGGGTATAAAGCCCCGGCTCATGGTCCCTTTGAAGCGGATGCCAGGTTGTTGGGTGGAAGAACTACCATATGTGTTATAGAGCATAAACACCACCCCAAACCAATCAACAGGTTATACGCCCTTCTTCATGGTCTACGGAGCAGAGGCAGTTCTCCCCAGTGACATTCATCATGATTCGCCCCGGGTTGCCAATTATGTTGAAGCGGACAATGAGCAAGCTTGCCAGGAGGCGCTAGACCTGTTAGATGAGAAGCGGGACATGACTTTGGCTCGTTCGGCGGTTTACCAGCAAGACCTGTGGTGTTATCACACCCGTCGGGTTAAAACAAGAACCTTTCAAGAAGGCGATTTAGTGCTCCGGCTCATCCAGGATCAGACCGATATGCACAAGTTATCCCCACCTTGGGAAGGACCCTTTGTGGTCAGCAAGAATCTGCACAACGAATCATACTACCTCATTGACGTTCGAGAAGACTCACGCAGTTCTGAGGAGGAGACCCAGCGTCCATGGAACATAGCTCTCCTTCGGCCTTACTACACCTAAGCTACAGGCTCTCACTATGTACATATTATGACAATGTATATATTATGCTCAATATAATAAACCGACATCCTTGCTACAAGCAGGGCCTCTGTCGTTCTTCTCATATTTTCTGATTACAAGGGGGCTTCTGCTTCCAAAGCAATGACCCATTTTGTCCATTAAACCGGCTATCATGCCATCATACAGCTTGGGAGCTTCACACCCAAGGGGCCAAAGAGAGTTATGTTGCTAAAAGCGCGACTCAAACATAGGCACCCATTGATCACAGCTCACAAAAGTTACTTGGGGGCTCTTTGTGTAAAGTAACAAAGAGTTTGAAAGGACCCTTGTAACCGGGTATTGACCCACGGCTTGGAAGCCTGGTGTATTCTCCTAAAACCCCGGGTTAACCTGCTTTCATCAAGTAAGCCACTCCTATCCAGGTAATCCTGGCACGACCCGCCGAATGTTTGACAAGTTACTCTCATTGAGACCCTGAACTTGTCAAAGTTAAAACGACGATTGGTTAGTTGGAGGCCCATCTTAAAAGGCTTTGTCAAATGGTTTAAGTCAGCGGCCTGGCAGCCCACGAACATCCTCGAATTTGTGCCTGGCAGCCCATGAAAAGCCTCGACTACAAGTTTTATTTGCTTTTGATTTTTACAAGTTTTATCTTTATTGGTCCACTTTTCACGTAAACCGGCGTCTTTCGACCCGGCCAGACTATATGTCTTCATCTCAACCCAGCGTTTTTTAACCCGGTGTGGCCTGCAGATATCAGCTGCTAAGCATATAATCAAGGGTGAACCGGCATCTTTTAATCCGGTCTGGTATTGACTATAAGTCACCAGAATGATCATCCGGTGTTTATCAATACCCGGTATGGCTTATTACGCACCAGCATAATATGGTGGGTATCTTCCAACACCCAAAATTTGGGTTTTCACCCTTACTAAACGAGTTGGTGGACCAACAACAATGATTTAATATCAAAGGTATGATATGATTCATATTTCAGTACCTTATAAACCTTTGTTATGAGGATTCTGTTTCTGTATTGGGTATCATAACCCGTCCGGCGGTAAACCGCCAGGACATGTTTAAGTGTTTAACATGCAGATAGCAGGACTTATACAGCATACCAATACAGATAAAGCATAGCAATATCATGCTGGATTAAAATATCAAGTGGCATTGCACAATGGCAGCAGATCAAAGTATGCCAACTAGCCTATTACAAGGCGCTTTAAAGCCCAAAATAAATGATTGTTCTCTACACATAACACAATTTGTGAATATTAACCCAGTTGCCGGATTAAGACTCATCGTCGGGTTGACGAGAGGTTGATGGATCTTCTGGTGTCGGTTTAGCCTCCTCCTCCCCATGCAGTGGCTGGAAGTCAAGGTGGTCCAGCCAATCCGGGTTAAAGCTTGAAAGACAGCCTCTTCACTTATAAGTTCGGACGGATCAACGTCAGGGGCGTAAGTGTGCTTACGGATTGGCGGGATAAGATTTTGCACTTCCTTCACAGTAGTGTCAATCCGTTGGTTGTTGGCATCATAGAAGGACCAATGAATAGTCAAATTAGCCTCTTCCGCCAATTGACTTGCCAAAGGACGCATCTCCTTTGTCAAGGCTTTGAGGGCTTCATTATCAAATTCTACCCCGTTTTCTTGTTCACCGGGATAGCCCTTGGAAATATCAACTGGATCCAGGTCAGCTATCCATGCTTTGGCTTGAGTAACTGCCAACAAAGTGCCAGCCCTGGCAGCGGATCGCTTCATCTCCTCTATCTGCGCTGGCGTCATTGATATACTTGCTAGAGTGTCCTTGATCAATGTTGGTGCCAGTTTGTTGTATGAGACTGCACAGATAACCTATTGGGCATCGGTATACAGTTGCTCTATCAACGTATATGCTGCCTTCAGCTTCATCCGCATGTCAGCGCCCAGATGAGCAACACGGCCACCTATAACGGTTTAAGACTTTGATGTTAAACCGGCAATTTCAAAGATGGTTATTCAAGAAATGTTGACAAGAGTATTTATCAAATATTGTAGAGGTCATGGCATTTACTTGGTGCTTCAACCCAGTTAGCTCTTCCGCCACCGGTTTAAGAGCTGACTCGGCGTCTTCAACCCGCTTCACAATGTAGTCTTTTCAGTTTCCCAGCTAGCACGTTCATTCTTAAACCCTTCCTTAAGTTGTTCCATGGCTCTGAAAGAGGTTTTAAGCTCATCATTGGCCTTGGAAGGCTCTGATTGCTGGGATTTGATATTCTCTTGAAGATCGGCAATTTTGGAGTCTTTGTTGTTTATATTGGCCTGCAAAGATCAGATGACGATGATATTTTTCTCAAAGTCCCAAGCATATAACCAGTTATACACTTGGCACTTG
Source organism: Triticum aestivum (assembly GCF_018294505.1). Lineage (NCBI taxonomy): Eukaryota > Viridiplantae > Streptophyta > Magnoliopsida > Poales > Poaceae > Triticum > Triticum aestivum. The sequence goes on along the minus strand of NC_057798.1, from coordinate 292,134,303 downwards.
GGGGCTAATGCGGAATGCTTTTCTCCTTCTGTTCATTTAAAAGTCCCAAGGCTCAATACAAGTATGAATCTTGGCACTTGGGGGCTAATGCATATTTGATCAAAAAGTACAAAGGCGAAAGGAGTTGGCAAAAATGAATATTGGATCATGAAGTCCCGGTTCACCTTGATAAGGTTAAACCGGCCATAGGGGGCTACTTAGTTGAAGCACTCTTTATTCACAAGTCCTGGTTTGTCTTCAAGAGACAAACAACCCTTGGGGGCTACAATGGAGATAGACAGAACAAGCAAGATTAAAGTGTTTGGAAAGTTACCTCATAGCGCTCCTTCATCATGTTCACCAAGCCGGCTTCATAATCTCGGCTTGTGTAGAGGCGATGTAAGAAGCCGGAATGAAGTTCTTCGGCAGTAAGGTTGACATAGCTGGATAAATCTGTCTTCCCCTTGCCCATAGCAACAAATTCTTCCTTGGCGGTATGCTTTGATAAGGCAACCGTATTGCCTGGGACGGTGTGAGCAGTACCGGTGATAATAACATCATCATCGCCACCTTTTGACGGGCTCGGCGGATTGACAATATCCCTGGCTGGGCTCGGCGGATTAGCAGCTGGGCTCGACGGATTAGCGGCTGGGCTCGGCGGATCAGCAGCTAGACTTGGAGGCGTAGCATGCGGGCTTGATGGATCAACATGCGTAGCCGGGTCAGCTTCTGGCGGATTAGCATCAGTGGCTAGATCTTGTGGGGCAGAGTCATCCATGACAACATTAATTAGTGTCTCTACCAGCATCTTCAGGGGTCTTCTCCGGTTCAACTTCATCAGTGGGGCCACTGGTCTTGACTTTCTTGCTCAATCGGGCCTTGGCGCTACAATATCAAAACAAAGATCAATATGGTAAACCGACGCATGAAGAAAAAAGCTGAAGGGCAGTGTACTTACCCAGCGACGGTCTTAAGGGGAGGCAATTGCGTGGTTGATGAGTCGCCAGATGAAGAATTAGAAGTTACCTGATAATTCGAATCAGATGGATTAAGTGGGTATCGGAAGCAACCCGCCAAGGGACAAGGTTTATTAAAAGAGGAAGAGACCTCTAGACGATGTTTTCGAGGTGGAGTGTCTGGTAAACCGGAGGAAGTGACTTGTTGGACACTGTGCCGGGTTGTGCGACGACCTTCATGTTGATATGTCTTCAAAGAAAATTGTGGATCCAAATGAGCAAGAGGGTGAGAGCGTTTTACTTTCCGAACTGCACGGCGAAATTTTTGAACCAGCATGTGATCTAAACCGGAGGAAAGGGAGATTACCTCAACATGATCAACGCGGCTGGCTTCCGCATCATCCTGGTAATAGTCATTGTTAATAAGGTGTATGAAAAAGGAGACGAGGGAGTCAAGTTCTACCTCTTGATCTGATTCTTCGATATCTTCGGGTGGATCAGCGGACTCGGCGGTTTTCCTCTTGGCCAGTTTCTTTGTGACCTTGCTTTTGGCACGAGGAGCCCTCGCTGGTTTATCTTGAGTTTTCCTCTTCCAGAAGGAATCTTTGGCCTGTAAAAATTAAACAAAGGATTATTATAGCAGTGTTAAAGCGGAGACGGATCAAAAAAGCACAAGGTTAAAGTTTTACCGTTGTAAGTTTGTTGGAGGCATAAAAAGGGAGCAGCCCAGTTTGGTTGCATGCGGCGATAGGTTCGTCAAGCATCTTCTTCACACATTCATTGACTTCATCATTAGTCATTTCTATTTCATTAAACTGTTGAGGATCCTTGGCATCGCCGGTATACTCATGCATCAATCCGGAGCGGCGGCTTAAAGGTAGGATATGCCATGAAACCCAGCAGCGAACGAGGTCAACACCAGTCAAACCATTGGCTAGGAGAGCCCAGAGCTTGGCGAGTTGAGGTGCATAAGCTTGTCGTTCTTTGGCAGTTAGTCGTTGCGGTAGCGGGTGGCCGTTGCTAAGCTGGTGAGCGCGGTAACCCAACAAAGGATTTTCTCTAGCAGGGGCAGTGTTCTGACAATAAAACCATGTTTGGTTCCAGTCTTTGGGATGGCTGTGGTGTTTTGCATGAGGGAAGTCAACTTCTTTCCTCTTCTGGATTGACACCCCACCAAGTTCAGTGTTGGGACCATCAGAGAACTCAGTTCGGCGGTTTAGATGGAAAAAGTCCCGGAAGAGCTCAACAGATGGTTCTTCTTGAAGGTAAACTTCACAGAATACTTGAAAATTGCATATGTTGGACACGGAATTAGGTCCAATATCCTGTGGATGGAGTTGAAAGCTAGCAAGGACATCCCGGAAAGTTTTTGATCCAGGAGTGCTGAATCCCCGGTCTAGGTGCTGCATGAAGACAATCACTTCTCCATCTTGAGGCTCAGGAGGGCACTCAGAGCCAGGGACTCGCCAATGAAGGACATTTTTTGAGGCTAAAGCGCCAGTTACAACATATCCATTGACTTGTGTTTCCGTTATCTGGGAAGGAACCCAGTTGCAAGCGGAGAATTGCTTGGTCATCTTGGAAAACAAACTATAAAAGCAAAATGAAGGCCGGTTTACAATTGAAGGTTGATGTGCACTACTCGGTGTTAAACCGGGGAATTTGATCAAGGCATGTATGTGAGGTAAACCGGAAATTACTACTCAAGTCAAGATGGCGGTTTAAGTGAGGGCTAATGACATATGGCGGATTATCAACTACTAAAGGTTAAACCGCCCTTAAACAGAAGAGGCAGAGCTAAAATCTACTAAGTATTTACAGAAACAGGTTTCACAATATGGCAGTATAACTTTGGATCTATCGTGGTTCAATAAAGAAATTTTTTTGAGCCCTACAATGGCGCTAAGAGGAACAGAGAAGGTCCAGATGGAGTTTTTGTCCAGGAACAACAAGACGCTGTGGTGCGGTGGACTAAAGTTATGGATCTAACCGCAAAAGAAAACTATCAGGTATAGCTAGATTAAGTACAGAGGCTAAGGGAAAGGCAGAGAAGCACTGATGAATGTCGATGAACACGGATGAACCCGAAGCCCTAATGGAGATCTAGGGTTACAGGAAGAAAGCTTACAAGGGCCACGCAGCAGCGGAGGAGTATCGCAGGAGCTCTGGTACGAATAGGGTGATGCAGCGGCCTAGTCGGTGTAGATTCAAGGATCGACGGCGGCGGCTGCGGCGCTAGAGCTCTTCGGGTCGTGAGAAGGAAGACGAGAGGCAAGGGGAAAAAAGGAAAGACCCCCGGCCCTATTTATAGGGAAAAGGGGATAAAACGGCAGGCGCAAGGATCGAGGGGCCTGAAGCGGCAAAAGGGGGCGTAGCTGTCACCTCGATCTTCAGGAATTAATTAAGAGAAGGGAATCTTCATAAATCTTTTTATGCAGAGATGACATCATCACAAATTACTGAAGTGACAGAAGATGACGTCATGGCGGTTCACCAAAGTTTACAGGGAGATGACAATATGGTGGTTTACAAAAATCATCAGAAGATGCTCACGGAATTTTTCTAAGTATTGAAGATTGACATGAATAGGTTCAAATCAATCTGGGGCCTAATGTTGAGGATATAACTTTTGAGTGTAAACCGCCCAGGAGGGGCCGGTTCACACTCAACTGTACTGAAACCCACAGAGACAAGAAGATGGCGTTTTACTAATAAGGCTTAGAGGCCCAAAGCCTAGAGGCGGATTAGGGCCCATAGTGGTAAACCGTCATAGTTGTATAACTTGTGTTGTAAGATAGGGAAAGGGAGAGACCGAGCCGAACACTTGTATGAGTCGGCCTCGGGACTCTGTAAACCGGTCGGGCGTCAACCTATGTATATAAAGGGACGACCCGGCGGCGGTTCAAGGACAACAGACAACAAATCGAGACCCAGGCAAAGCGTATCTGCTCCCTGGTCATCGAAACCCCAATAATTCCATCACAACTAGACATAGGCTTTTACCTTCATCGAAGGGGCTGAACTAGTATAAACTCTCGTGTCCCTTGTCCGGTTTAACCCCTTCAGGCTAACCTCGTTGCGATGGCTCCATGACTAAGTTCTTCTGCTAGGACATCTAACGTGATATTTCCACAACAAGTGTGCTCAGTGAGTTCCCTCGGTACACCTGGCATATCAGAAGGTTTCCATGCAAAGATTTCTCGGTTATCATGGATGAACTCGATGAGCGCACTTTCCTATTTTGGATCCAGGTTAGCACTGATGCTGAACTGCTTGGATGAATCACCAAGAACAAAGTCAACTAGCTTAGTGTCATTGGCTAACTTAAACTTCAATATCGAATCATGCTCTGTAGTTGGCTTTTTCAAAGACGCCATATCCGCCGGGACAACATTGTCTTTGTAGAACTTCAATTCATCTTTTGCACAGGTAGACTCAGCATAAGCAGGGTCACCTTCTTCATATTCCAAAGCTATTTCCCGGTTCCATGCACTGTGATGGTCCCCTTGTAACCCGACATCTTGATCTGCAGATAAACATAACAAGGTTGTGCCATGAACTTGGCATAAGTCGGCCGTCCAAACAGAGTGTGATACAGGCTTTTAATCTTGACCACTTCAAAGGTTAGCCTCTTGGCCCTGGAATCATGTTCATCCCCAAAGGCTACTTGCAAATCAATCTTGCCTATAGGATACGCCGACTTACCAGGTACCACTCCATGAAAAACAGTATTGGACGGCTAAAGATTTTTATCAGTTAACTCCATATGACGGAAAGTATCATAGTAAAGGGTATTAATGTTGCTACCTCCATCCATGAGTACCTTAGTGAACTTGTATCCTCCAACCCGAGGTGCCACCACCAAAGCCAAATGACCCGGATTATCAACCCGGGGCGGGTGATCCTATCGACACCACACAATGGGCTGCTCGGACTATCGCAAGTAATGGGGAATCACCGGCTCAACGGCGTTCATAGCCCTTCTATGGAGCTTTTAATCCCGCTTGCATAGACTTGTGGTGAAGGCATGATACTCCCCACTATTCAATTGCTTTGGATTACTCTGATAACCCGACTACTGCTGTTGCTGAGCCCCCTGACTAGGCTGTTGATTATAACTACCCTGATTGCCTTGATTGCCCTGGCCTTGGAAAATGGAATTAGAACCGCCACCACTGTAACCCGAACCATGAGAACCAAAACCTGAGCCGCCACCCGGCCCATGATTATTCTAGAAAAGACTAGAATTTTTGTACTCTTTCATGATGAAGCAATCTTTCCAGAGGTGAGCGAACAATCTTTCCTGTGTACTATGCTTCGGACAGGGCTGATTCAGCATCTGCTCAAGATTGAAACTTGACCCTCCAAACCGGGAAGGCGGTTTTCTTACGACACTGACCATTATTCTACGTGTTGGTATTAGCCACAAAGTCCAAACTATTATCCATCGTGCCCTTGCCATTGCCCCCCGATTCACCGGGTTATGATGCTGGCTCTTGGTGTTGCCACTCTTCTTTCCCTTTCCAGGTTTCATCATCAGACTCGGGGTCCTTGGTACCATCAGAGTTGGCATACTTAACCAGAGCCACTATTAGTTCACCCATGTCGCTGTAGTGGTGCTTGAGCCGCCCTAGCTTTTGTTTAAGGGGCAAAACACGGCAATTCTTCTCTAACATCAATATTGTTGAGCTGACATTGATGCGATCCGATGAGTGCAGGATAGTTGAGACCCGGCGCACCCAATGGGTTGTTGACTCGCCCTCTTCCTGGATACAGGCATCCAAATACACAATTGACATAGGCTGCTTGCACGTATCTTTAAAATTCTGAATAAACCAGGCTTTTAAATCGGCCCACGAACCAATGGAGTTGGCAGGTAGCCCTTTCAACCAAGTGCGAGTCGTTCCATCCAACATCATGGTGAAATACTTAGCACATGCAGCATCGCTAACATCCAGCAGTTCCATGGCCATCTCATAACTCTCGACCCAAGCTTTAGGGGGTAAGTCACGGTGTACTTAGGCATCTTGCAAGGACCCTTACAATCCTTAGGCAAGCGCTCATTACGTAGAGCCGGCACTAAACATGGAACACCCAAAGTTCTAAAGGTCAAGCCTGTTTCCACGGAATTTATCGGATGAGTCGGAGAATGCTGATGAGCCACGTATTGAGCCGCCAGCTCAGCCTCCCAACGTGCTCTACCCTGATCCACAACATTGTGAGCATTACCTCCACCACGCACTGGCTCATGCGCACGAGGCGGGTTGCGATTTCGTCCACTGCTTGACATGGCCGGTTCATCAATATGCCTGCTATAAATTTTTCTCAGACGTGGCATGGAGTGGATACGGTCCCGACTGTATGAATAAGCCGCCTGTTGAGCCACAGCCGTCTGGAGCAGCTCCCCGACTCATCGTATTTCGATCGCTGTCGGTGATTCGCCCTCAACCGGCGGAACCACCAGCGTGTCGGCACAACAATTATGTTATCCAAAGGGTTAGAATAATGACCTAGTGGTGTTGGTATATACTGAGGCGGAGTAGTATTTAGACGAGGCGGCTCCGTCATGCGCGGCTGAGCCCGCGCTCCAGCCCCAGGCGCTTCAACCCGGTTTATCTCTGGTTGGTTACTGGTCCCTGCTCCAGGCGTGCAAAAGAGGTTTCTCACCTCGTAAACCAGAGGTAGACGAGACTGATGCCTCCTCCACATGACTTCATTTGAAGCGTTCTGATCCATTGTAAGCCGGAAGGCCTCTGACTGAATCTGTTGTGCCTGAGCATCTAAAGCAGCCTGCTCCGTGGCCATCCTAACGTTCCCTGCATTCAGCTCCTCCTTGGCCTGTGCTATCTTATCATGAAACTTTGTAACCTCTGTGTTGTGCTGAACTTGATTTGCCGGGTTAAACTCTGCAGTTAACAATGTTGCCAGACTATCCAGCAAATCAGTCAAAACCTGAGCCGGTTGGGTGCACAGGACCTCCTACCCCGGTTGCCATTGCCGTTGCTGACCCGGAGACCATTGCTGTCGCAGTCGAAGAATTATGCGCTGGCTGTGTACCGGCCATGAAAATCGCAAACCTATTTGGTGGCTCATAGGAATCCGGAATGCTATCACCATCGGAATAGCACCCAAGCTGGCCATCTTGAAGTTAGTACAGCGAGTCAGTGTAACTAGAGGATGACTCACCATCGGAGTAGACGACCGTCTCACCACCAGACACCGATCTATCCTCAGATTCTGCCCCATGGATGAATCCCACAGAGGCACGATTCATGGCGGGCTGAACTCGGGCGGGTTGCGCACGTTGAGCCGTCTTGATGATGTCGGTGCATATGTCTGGCTCAAGGTCCGGTTCGCCGATCTTGCCGATGAAAACACGGATTCCGCCAAAGGGGACCAGGTACCCGTACTCAATTGAGCCGGCCTCGAGGCCCCAACCTGCATCGTCGATGTAGAGCTTGCCGCGACAACTCTTGGTCATCCGGCCCATAGCGTATCCCTTGATCCCTTCGAAGTTGCCCTTCAAGAACTCGAAACCACTATGCGCTGGCCCCACGGTGGGCGCCAACTGTCATGGAATCGTCACAGCAGATGTCCTGGTGTGAAGACTTAGTCGTGGAGCCATCACAACTAGGTTAGCTTGAAGGGGTTAAACGGGACAAAGCACACAGGGAGTTTATACTGGTTCGGCCCCTTGCGGTGAAGGTAAAGGCCTAATCCAGTTTGAGGTGGTATTGCTTATGTCTCGATTACCAGGGAGTGATTCTGCTTGACCTAGCTTTCGATCTCTTGTCTCTTGCCCTGAACTACCGCCGGGTCGTCCCTTTATATACATAGGTTGATGCCTAGTGGCTCACAGAGTCCAGGCCGGCTCATAAACAACTTGTCCGGCTCGGTGACTAAATATACTAGCCTTACAATATAAGTCATACACATATGGCGATTTACCCCTACGGGCCTTAAGTCGCCTTTGGACCTTGGACCCTTGCTTCATGAACCGCCATCTTCAGCATCTTCATGGGCTTTGTATTGATGAACTGCCATTGGTATAACCCGGCCCTTCCTGGACGGGTCATACCCAATAGTCATATCCCCAACACCCATGGAGCATAAAACTTCAGACCAAACAGATCAATCCCGGAAGTAGCAAGTTGTCTGATAAAGAAATCTTGAGTGTTGAATTTGATGCCAATGATGATATAGAATACCAAAGTCTTCATGGCGCCTTCAAGTTTCGCTTCGGAAGAATGGCCTTTGATGGGCCAGAGAGTACGCCTCAGAATGTGATACACTGTGCATGGCAGGTACTCAAGGTCCTTAACAAAGAAGTTCTTTGGATATTCAGCGTCTTAGGGCAATGGCTTCATCATGCTAAGCATTTGGCTCATGTTTGGCTCTGGCTTCTGAAATATGCTCTGCAGTTCATTCTGCTGAGTGAACAACCAGGTTCGTATAACTCACCTGGAGTGGGCAGGGAAGTAAGCTCAATGATATCCTGAGCTTTGGCTTCGTGATGTATATCACCTGTCATCCACTTAAGGATCCAAGTCTTTGGATCCCTGTTGTAGCTTCGAATGTGTAGTGTGGCATAGAACTACAGCAGAAGCTCTTCATTCCAGTGTTCTTTATCAGTCAAGCCAGAAGACCAACATCCCTAAAGCAGTCAAGGGCTTCTTCCAAACATGGCAGCCCAGCCATAGCATCACAATCCGGATGTCTGTGCGGAAAAATCTGGTCTTAATTGTACATATTGCATGAGTAATAGCTTCGCTGTTGATGGCTCCAAAATCCGCCAGAGGAGATCTTTGGCTTCTTGTATAGGTTCTTCGCGCTGTCAAAGAAAGTGTTGTGGTCTCAGAAGCTGAGCACACTGAATGAGCCTTGTGTAGTGACAGCTCTTGGAAGCCTTGGCCGACGTGGCTTTGGCTTCTGAACTTAAGGCCTCTGCTCCACATGATAATCATACCGGGGTCCTGGAACAGTAGGAGGAACCATAATTGGCCATCGGACAGTGATAAGCCGACCTTCATGATTGAAGGCCCTTTCCATGGTATGAGGCTGCAGTGGAGCAACAACACCATCTATGGTGATTGTCGTCACTGAGGCTTCAGCATTCACATTTGCTTCACGCTCCACATTGTCTTCAGCCATGACAGGGTCATTGGCTTCAGTAGCATTGTTGGTGGCAGCCTCAGTGTTTTCAACCTCCATCTGGTCAACGACAGGAGGGTCAGGCACAATCACATTCTCTTCAAGAATGACTTGATCAGTAGAAGGGGTGTGGCCTCTCTTTCTTCTTCTCTTCTTTCTTCTTTGGCTGATGCAGCCAAAATGCCGTCAGCAACTTTAGCTTCAAAAGGATTTGCTTCAGGGAACACTTGACGTGCCACTGAGCTAGATTGTTGTGAATCTTCTCCTGGAATGGTCGACATGGAGACAGGTGGCCTGAGACCTTTGCAAAGCCTGCAAAAAGCTGGCGACGCCTTAGGAGATGGAGTGGTCTCCATGTAATTGTCATCATCAAGCACCGAAGAGGTGACTTGAGCAGGTGGAGTACGGGGTGTTTCATCTTGTACTAGGGTATCTTCTTGTTGGCGCTCAGCCCATGAGTCATCTTGAGCAATTGGCATCAATGGACGACCAATGCTAATGTATTCACCGTTCGCAGGAGCAGGTGATGATACCAACTGGGGCTCGAGCTGAGGAAGGACTTCATCATCAATTACATTGTCTTCATGACCATTGTCTTCAGCTGCGTTGGGGTCAACAGCTGGAACTTATTCACTTTCTGGAGCCTCTGTGGGAGCACGCTCATGGACGACGAGATGGCGCTCGCGATTTGCAGAGGCAGGGTAGGCAACAGAAATGGGTTCAACTATGAGGGGCTCTGGGGTAGCAGCATGCTCTTTCCTTGAAGACTTAAAGCCTTTTGTCTTCAACACTTTCTTTGAGGGAGCATCATCAGATATATCCTTGTGCTTCCTCTTTCTGGCTTCAGCTTCAGCTTGCCTGGTCTTCTTGAGCTCAGAAGCAACAGAGGGGACCTTTGGCTTCGAGCCAGTCATGCTAGCAGGGAAGACAATGTTGGGTTGTCCCCGCCTTGGAGCATGGGGATTAGCTTCGGCAGGCTTCTTGTTCTTCTTAGCAGCCATTCTGGGGTCAATTCCAGGACGCCCAAGAGCTTTCCTATTTTCAGCTTCATTATGTGCTTGTTGCATAAGCCTTCATGCGTTCTCGAGAGCCTTTGGCTTCTTCACGCTTCTTGTGAAATTCAGTCTTGAGGTCATGCAGAATCTTCTTGTAAATTTGAACATCAGCCACACTGAGCTTGTGCATGTGCTTCTTGAAATGCGCCTTCTCATAATCAATCTTGTTTTTGAGCTTAACGATTTTCTGAGCCAAGGCCAATTCATTAGCAATGGCTCCATGGAATGTGACGATGATGCCCACTGGCAGTTGCAGACTGACAATGTTGATGCTCTGGTTGTCGAACCATTCATCGATGAAGTTATTCAGTATATCAACATCAAAGAGGGGTAGATCAATGAAGATCTCCACCTCTTGCTTGCTCTTGATCAGCATCTCTAGAGCTTCATCACCAAGATCTTCATCACTTGACAGATCAATGGTGTCTTCCTCGTTGCACAGAATGACAACAATAGCGAGGGGTTGCCCAGAAACCTTCTTGGGCAATTGCTTCATGGTCCTCTTGGACACACGAGACAAATCTTTAGATTGCACACTAGATTCAGGAGGTGTAGTTTTTAGAGGCTTCTTGGTCGAAGATTTTGGAGCAGCAGGAGCAGGGCTTTGAAGCTTTAGCCTTTTTCTTCTGCTTTGGTGGTGATGGAGCATCATCGGAGTCTGCTTCTTTAGCAGATTGCTCCACAGCAGCTCTCTGGGCAGCAATATGGGACAGAAGCCCATCAAAGTTGGTGAAGGGGCCAATTCTGTTCTCATTTGCTTCATGAGTACCATGTGACCTTGGTGTAGAGGGGCCAGGGTTGAAGTTGAGGCCAAACTCCTTCTGGTCCTTAACAGCTGAATTCTTGGCAAACTGAATGTTGCGCTTGAAGAGATTGTTTTCACGACACCGTAAGAGAGATGATGGGTCTGCATTCTCAGGCAGAGGTCCTCGGACCATGCAAGGATAGAACTCCTAATCAATAGCTTTAGCCTTGGTCTTTGGTACAAAATTTCGATACAGACAATCACCCCATGGACGCTTGATAGCATTCTTTTCAGCGTATTCAGGTGTTACAAACTTGTACTTGAACCACTACTCTGCCCAATATCTTCGGACCCACTGGATCCGGTTCTTCCGCTGTGTGTAGCTTTCTTCAGGGTCAGACTTGTAGAGTTCATATAGATCTGCAGGAAAGTCCAGTGCGGTGTGGCCATGGTGTTTCCTGCCTCCTTTCTGTGCAGACTTCTCAGTAGCCATAATGTTCAGACAGATTGGCTTCAACACAGTGAAATGCTTTCATCTGCTGGTCAGACAAGAACTGGCTTCAGGAGACTCAATGTGTCGTTGTAAGAATTCTGCAAATGAATGCAGACTATGAGAACCAAGGGATTCTCACATGGACATGCACTTTTGATAGTATTAGTGATTCGAGGGAAGGGGAAGAGGTCATATGAATTGTTAGAAGATTTTGAAGATAAATCAGTTTAGAAGACATTGACCTCACAATGCAAATACATTCACTTATTGAAGGAAGTTGGTTCCAGATTTGTACAAATCCACAAATAGGTACAAGTGACGAATCTAACTAGTTTTTGACGCATAAGTGAACATACTTTGCAATACATGAGATTGATAAAGTGATATATCCATATTTGGAAGTGAGTAAACCACTTTTGGTTGAAGTGGATGGATTTGACAGATCAAAAAGACTGTAAAAAGTGAGATTTAATTACCATAGATGAATTGTTAGACGAGGTAGAAGGGAGGCCGAGCAGTCCAATCTCCCGCACCCTAACTTGGCGACGGAAGACACCTACGGCGGCGGCGGAAAGGACAAGGTCCGCGGCCGGTGTGAGGACGACGTCGAAGAAGTCGTGCCAGCTAAGCGCTTCGTCTCCTGCGTTGACGCGAGCTAGCAGTGGCGCTAGGGTTTGAGCGAGATGGCGAGGTGGAAGAAGAGATATTGACCGCAAGGGGGCGAGTATTTATAGGAAGGAGGAGGGCGGCACAACGCAATTACGCAGGTGCCCCTGGCGGTTCACATCTAAAGGGCATGTGGCATGCATGCAACTTATCAGGAGTTTATCTATGTTCCCATGCATGCCTGGATTGTTGGATGGTCATTCCGGCTTCTCCGGTTTTCAGGCAAATGATAAGACATTAAAAGCAGCTTTAAAAATGTGTCTCTGTATCTTCTGCTGACAAGGACACAGAGAAGATATTTGACAAGTGTCAACAGAATGCATATGACTTAGACAGAAAGAATTTGAAGGAGTAGCGCAGAAGGGATTCGGGTCCAATCACATTCACGTAGGTCAGAACAAAATAGCAACGTGAAGACATATCTATAAGTGAGTGATGTAGAGGACATAACACACATATATATAATATTGAAGACAAACCAACATTGTGAAGATATAGACTTTGAAAAAAAATCAATTTTGAAGACAATCCAAATGCGAACATAATGCAATCATGAAGCCAAATGAAAATCTTCAAAAAATTGTGGTGGTGGCATTACCCACCGTATAGGAAATATTAGACCCAGACACGAGCACAACTATCATGGCGCTCCAAAATCAAATTCCGCATTAATGTATTCACACTCAGAGGGTAAGTCTTCATTAATTGAAGAAATACGTTACTTTGTGTGTTGCACATCTAAGTCATGAACATGCATAAGCGTTAGGATGTGTGTCCATTCACTAGACATTTGAGGATTCTAAGATATTTAGCTCACACTGCAACTTGCAAAACCTCTTCTCATCCAAGGGCTTAGTGAAGATATCTGCCAGTTGCTCTTCAGTGTTGACGTGAATGATATCAATGTCGCCCTTGTTGACATTATCTCAGAGAAAGTGATGACGAATCTTGATGTGCTTTGTCTTCGAGTGCTGAACTGGATTCTTGGAAAGATTGATGGCACTTTCATTGTCGCAGAAGAGTGGCACATTCTTCATGTTGATGTCATAGTCCTTGAGAGTTTGCTTCATCCATAGAAGCTGAGCACAGCAGGATCTAGCAGCAATATATTCAGATTCAGCAGTGGAGAGATATGTAGTTCTGCTTCTTTGAAGACCAACAGACAAGAGATCGTCCAAGAAAGTGACATGTTCCTGAAGTGGACTTGTGATCAACCTTTTCACCAGCATAATCAGCATCAAAATATCCAACTAGATCAAACATTGAGCCCTTTGGGTACCATAATCCTAGTGTTGGGGTGTGAGCCAAATATCGAAGTATTCGCTTCACCGCAAGGTGATGCGACTCCTTTGGTGCCGCTTGGAATCAGGCACATATGCAAACGCTAAGCATAACATCAGGCCTAGATGCACATAAATAAAGCAAAGAACCAATCATGGAGCGGTATACCTTTTGATCGAACTCTTTACCAGGGCCGAGATGACTTTTGGTTGGCATTGGCATTGTGTACCCTTTGCAGTCTTGAATTCCAAAAAAATTTAGGCAATCTTTGAGGTACTTTTCTTGCGATATGAAGATGCCATTGCACTATTGACGAATTTGAAGACCAAGGAAGAATTTCAGCTCCCCCATCATGGACATCTGATATTCCTCTTGCATCATGTATCCAAACTTGTCACTATATCTCTTATCCATGCAGCCGAAGATAATGTCATCCACATATATTTGACACACAAACAATTCACCATTGTCGGTGTCAAAACCGGCGGATCTCGGGTAGGGAGTCCCAAGCTGTGCGTCTCGGCGGATGGTTACAGGAGACAAGGGACACGATGTTTTTATCCAGGTTCGGGCCCTCTCGGTGGAGGTAAAACCCTACTCCTGCTTGATTAATATTGATGATATGGGTAGTACAAGAGTTGATCTACCACGAGATCAGAGAGGCTAAACCCTAGAAGCTAGCCTATGGTATGATTGTTGTTCGTCCTATGGACTAAAACTCTCCGGTTTATATAGACACCGGAGAGGGCTAGGGTTACACAGAGTCGGTTACAATGGGAGGAGATCTTCATATCATATCGCCAAGCTTGCCTTCCACGCCAAGGAAAGTCCCATCCGGACACAAGACGAAGTCTTCAATCTTGTATCTTCATAGTCCGGGAGTCCGGCCAAAGGTCATAGTCCGGCCATCCGGACACCCCCTATTCCAGGACTCCCTCAGTAGCCCCTGAACCAGGCTTCAATGACGACGAGTCCGGCGCGCAAATTGTCTTCGGCATTGGAAGGCGGGTTCCTCCTCCGAATACTTCATAGAAGATGTTTGAACACAAGGATAGTGTCCGGCTCTGCAAAAATAAGTTCCACATACCATCATAGAGAGAATAATATCTGCACAAATCTAATCTGCTGACGTATTCCGCAGCGTGACATCACGCCACGGCCAAACCTTTATTCGAGTCGTTTTATTGTTCCACCTCAGCACGTTTAGCGAGGCGGTTTCTTTGGCACGTCTTGTCAAAGCAGAGATCGTGTCCCCTTATTCCGGGATTCTCATCAATACGGGTGTGGGTAACCCAACCGCGCCATTAACCGCGACGCTTAGGAGATAAGCGAGTTTTATTAGGCCAGTGGGGGCTCGTAGTTTCGGCCGCCCATATAAGGGGATAAGGATCTACCCTTTCCATTTACGCCTTCTTCCTCCTTTGCTTATCCGTCCCTGCGCGCTCGAGCTCCAATGCCAAAGCCCGCACTTCCCACCTCAACCTACTCCAATCATGTCCGGACCAGGAGGTAGATGGATGGCCTCCTCCGTCACGGAGGGGCAATGTCACGACCGGTTTTTCAATAAAATGCTTATTGAAAAAATCGATCTTTAGTTCCCAGTATAGGAAAAGTTATCCTCACTGGTAGACAAATACTTGATAAACAGGAGACCAGTAGCATAAATATATTACAGGGTTGAGCTGAGGCTGCTCAACAATTTATTACAAACTCGCCAATATCTTACATAAGGGCGGTTATGGCACAGGGGTGTGGTGACATGCTACTAGCTCGAGATAAAAAGTGGTGGTGGATAACTTGACTCCTAACTGGCAGCTCATCGAGCGTCGAGGTGAGGCTCGATGAATTTATTCTGGGGTGGCGGAAGCGGATATGATACAATGACCAAAGCAGGATCGCACGGGACTGACTGGGACTCCTCTAGGCATCGGACTAGCTATCGAACTCTTCATCCATGAGATCGCCTTCATCAACATCTGTCCAAATCAACAAGCCAGGTGAGTACTTTGAAAGTACTCGCAAGGCAGTTCGGACAAAAGATATAACAAATGCATGCATGAATGCGTCATGAGCAAAAATAATGATGCTCATCCCAATAATAATATTTTGCATGACTTGATAAGTAAAACAAATAACTGAAAACCGATCGGGTGTCTGGAGCGACGCCTCGAAAGGTAAACAAATAAACTCATGCCGCAGTCGGGCGTCTAAGCGACACCACATAAAGGGCTTATAAAAGAAATGCCACAGTCGGACGTCTGAGCGACATCGCAGAAGGGGCTTGAAAAGGAATGCCACAGTCGGACATCTGAGCGACGTCACAGAAAGGGCTTGAAAAGAAATGCCACAGTCGGACGTCTGAGTGACATCACAGAAAGGGCTTGAAAAGAAATGCCACAGTCGGACGTCTGAGCGACGTCACAGAAAGGGCTTGAAAAGAAATGCCACAGTCGGACGTCTGAGCGACATCACAGAAAGGGCTTGAAAAGAAATGCCACAGTCGGACGTCTGAGCGACGTCACAGAAAGGGCTTATATCAAATGTAAATAACAAGTATGCCACAGTCGGACGTCTGAGCGACTTCACAAAAAGGGCTTATATCAAATGTAAATAACAAGTATGCCACAGTCGGACGTCTGAGCGACGTCCCACAGAAAGGGCTGATATCAATTGTAACCAACAGGTTAGTCCATCCACAAGAATAAACTTTTAATCGGATTTACACACATGTAGTCCACCGGGTTTTGTCACCAAGACTGATATCTGACAAGATAAGATGAACACAGTACTTGGACAAGTACAAGATGATTTAAAGGATTTGTGACTCTGCAGAGTTTGTACTAACTGACCACAGCCAACGGATTTCCGTAGTCACGAAGGACTACTTCCGTTTACGGTATTTCGGTAGAAACACATTTAACTAGTACACACCCATTCCACCTCATGATGCCAGGAATCACCCTAGACAACGTCCAAGAAAAACTTTGAGACGGGGAGGTCACAACCTCGAATAGCATGGGATCAAATTTCTATACGCGCGCTCTAAGGGGTGCCCCCCTCTCGGTCCCAACCGGAAACACCCATGCCCCCTGACCGGATGATGGGCTTTAATCCAGGGCCATGGAACCCTCATCCCGGCCTCTCTATTTGGTGTGTACCAGGAAAACGGTTTGCAACTTACTAAGCCATATTCCTTGTGGAAAACATGTGGCAGTACAGGAATGGAAATGAATGGGAATGTGATTTGATTCACGATAACACTGAAGTCAAATGGACTGGCGTAAGACTGGCATGCCACAACACTGCCATCTTACCCATCCTCATGCCATCTCATGGCCATGCCAATATGTATCCAACAACATATGGCTTTCCGAAACTTACTTTCCACTTCTGTGCATGAAATATAACATTCAAGAAATGATCATAACCATGCCAATGAAACTCCTAAATGCAAACATGCAACAAACACTTCATCATATCAAGAGTTCAAACATGCTTGCCTGGTTCGGAGTAGTCGGAGTCTAACTGGGTGAAGTTTGCGGCTCCGTCACCTCCTCTGGTATCTACGGTATAAGAAAATATGTACGTAATGTAAATACCGCGAGGTGCACAAAAAGTACTCCAAATAATTTTCAAATAAATCTGATAAACAACTAGACAAAATTTTAAAGAGAACAGAAAAGGAATCAAACAAAAATACTTTTCTTTTTAAGAGATATAAGGGTTTTGATCCAGGGACCTTTCTGTAATGAAACAGAAAACTCCCAGGGGGTTTTGCAAAAAAGTCCAGAAAACGGTTCGTTTAAAAGAAAAGACTGAGAGGCTGACAGGCGGGCTCCACCCGTCAGGTTTGAATATTCAAACGAGGGAAACAGGGCACGACGGCGCTCGAGAGATGCGGTGGTCGCCGATGGCGATCCACGGCGGGGCAGGGGGATCGGGTGGTACCTCCGTGATCAGTACGTCCTTCCGCGTCTGTGGGTGGTGGTGGTGGTCGCCGGCAAGCACTGTGTCGAGGGCGGCCCTTTCTCCGGTGGACGGTGGTTCGGGTCGTCGTGGATCTCGCCGGAGAGGGCTGCGAGGGTCAAATTGGAGTGGGGGTTAGCCTCCTAGAGGTGGTACGAGGCTACGCGCAAGAGTAGGGCAGTGGAGGAGTTCTCAACGAAGAGAACGTTGCCGGAGCCCGAGGCGGACGGAGGTGGCCGGAGTTGAGGAAGAAGGGCCCGTCGAGGCTCTTCTAGTGGCTAGGCGGGGTCTGGTGAGGTGGTGGAGTTGTGCGGGGGCGAGAGCAAGCTCGGGGGTGCTATTTATAGCCGGCCCGAGGCGGTTGCCGTGAACGGATAAGTCCAGTGAGCGATTATGGTGGCGCTGTGGCTGGACAGTTGGATTAGAGGCTTGAGCATCGACTAGACGAAGCACTGGTGCCATTCCCGTGTCCAACTCAGCAAGGAAGGGGTGGTTACGGCCTGTCCTCGACGGAACGGCCGCACAACACGTCGGCGGCAGAGAACGCGCTCTGCGCGTGCTAGGCCACGGCGACGGTGCTGCATGCGTGCGTTGGCAAGGAGATGGCCACGCGGAGCTCTCAGGAGGTTTGGGCGGTGCCGAACGGCGTTATGCCGCAGGGTGCCCCCTTGTCGGCCATTACGGTGGTTCTACCGCCGCAAGACACGCGGGCGCAGGTGGGCCAGGGTGCCACCGATGCCAGGAACGAGCCAAGCACGCGTGTGGTGCTCCGGACAAGGAGGAGGGGCTGTGAGCAACGTGCCAAGTGCACAGTTTACCTGTGACTGAAACTCTGACGAAGAAACGACACCGAATTCTGAATTTTGCTGAATATGAAAAGTAACAGTGCATGCCAGGTGTTCGACGGAATGATTTTGGCATGTGGGGATTTTTCCTTGAGCTGGTTTTTGGTGGAGTGGTCTCTCATTGCAACTAGAGGTTGCCTGAATTTTGGTGGAATTTTTGGAGAAGTGGAGATATGAATTTCACCAAATTTGGCAAATCTGGTCCAAACTTACAAAGGGTGAAATTTGAAAATTTTGAAAAGAAGAAGAGTAGATCTTGATGGTTCTAGGTTGTGGGTACCAAGGACCATCCAGAGGAGTTGATTTGAGATCAAATCTCAAAGGCATTAAGGTACTTGCTTTGCAAATCACCTAGGCTCAAAATAAAGGACATAATTGTTTTGGGAAAAGAAATAAATGGAATAAAATCCAAAAATGAGTTGGACTTGTTGGGACAGAAAATATGGATTGCCCCAAAGTGGAAGGAGGGGTTTTGGGGAGTTTTACCATAAGAGGCATGGTAAAACAAGAATGGATCAAAACCAAATAAAAGCCCAAAACCAAAAAGGTTTTCTTTTTAGAAGAAACTAAATGCAAGAAAAGATTTTTAGAGAGCAAACTTAGAAGAGGGTTTTTAAGAAGGGTTTAAATGACCTTCTTCAAACCAAGCAAGGCTCTTTCTGAAAACAAAAACCACAAAAATTTTGGAGTGTCACAGCACCTACCCCCTTAGGAAAAATCTCATCCCCGAGATTTCAGCTGATCCTTAAACAGGTGTGGGTGCTCTGTCCGAAGAAAATCCTCGCTCTCCCAAGTTGCTTCATTCTCGGTGTGATTGCTCCACTGAACTCTGAAAAACTTGATGGTTTTCTGTCGGGTCCTCCTCTCAAACTCTTCTAATATTTTTATTGGGTGCTCCCGGTAGGTGAGGTCTGGTTGCACGTCAATATTTTCATGTGATACTTGCTTCTCTGGGTTGCTCATGTACCTTCTCAACAGCGAGATGTGAAACACGTTGTGGATACCGGATAAATCTCCGGGTAGGTCTAGCTGGTAGGCTACCGTGCCTCTTCGGGCCACTATACGGAATGGTCCGATGAATCTTGGTGCTAGCTTTCCCTTAATCCTGAATCGCTGCAGACCCCTCATAGGAGAAACTCTTAGGTATACAAACTCTCCGGGTTCAAAACTGATTTCCCGATGCTTTCTATCGTAATAACTCTTTTGCCGACTTTGAGCAGTTTTGAGTCGATCTCTAATCGTCTTAACTTTCTCCTTAGACTCCTTGAGCATATCTGGGCCGAAGATGTGGCTGTCCCCGGTTTCTGACCAGTTTAGTGGGGTACGACATCTTCTCCCATATAGAGCTTCAAAGGGTGCCATTTGCAAGCTGGCTTGATAACTGTTGTTGTATGCGAACTCTGCATATGGCAAACTTTCTTCCCAACTGGTTCCGTAGGTGAGGACACAGGCTCTCAGCATGTCTTCTAGAATTTGGTTTACGCGTTCAGTTTGCCCATCAGTCTGGGGGTGGTATGCGGTACTGAATGATAGTTGGGTTCCCAGTGCCTGTTGCAGGTGATCCCAAAATCTAGAGACGAACTGTGTGCCTCTGTCAGATATGATAGTCTTTGGGACTCCATGCAGGCAGACGATACGGGCAAGATAAAGTCTGGCCAGCCTCTGAGTGGTGTGAGTTGTCTTCACCGGAATAAAATGTGCCACTTTGGTTAATCTGTCGGTTATGACCCATATGGCATTATTTCCGTGTTGCGACCGTGGTAGTCCAACAATGAAATCCATTCCAATCTCGTCCCACTTCCACTCGGGTATCTTGTTTGGCTGTAACAGCCCGGCTGGTTTCTGGTGCTCGGCCTTGATGCGTTGACAAGAGTCACAGCATGCAATGAACGTCATACCATGCCACCAAAAATTTTCCTGAAGGTCTTTGTACATCTTTGTTCCTCCAGGATGGATTGAATACGGAGCGGTGTGGCTTTCAGCCAAAATCTGCTGCTTGAGGTCCTTGATATTTGGTACGCAAAGTCTCTCTCCGTACCACAATACTCCTTGCTCATCTACGTTGAATTCTGAGGCCTTGCCCAAACTCACTTTCCTTTTTATGCCATCAATGCTGGGGTGTCCATGCTGAGCCTCCTTGATCTTTTCCATCAGGGTAGGCTGTATTTCCAAGTTCGACACACTGCCTTCGGTGACCATTATTAAATTGAGTTTGGCAAATTCCTGTTGAAATTCTGGCCTCAAATTTGGTATACTGTCGTTGTCTGGGCTCGGATTCCGACTAAGGGCATCTGCCGCAACATTTGCTTTTCCGGTATGGTAGTGAATCCCAACATCATAATCCTTCACCAACTCCAACCAGCGTCGTTGCCGTAAATTAAGTTCCGGCTGTGTGAAAATATACTTAAGACTCTTATGGTCTGTGTATATTTCACAACGATTTCCAAGTAGGAAGTGTCTCCATTCCTTGAGTGCATGGATGACCGCTGCCAATTCTAAGTCATGAGTGGGATAATTCTCCTCATGCTTGCGAAGTTGTCTGGAGACATACGCAACTACCTTGCCTTCTTGCATCAATACGCATCCGAGGCCTTTCCGGGATGCGTCACAATACACCTCAAAATTCTTGTGTATGTCTGGCACAATTAATACTGGTGCCGTTGTTAATTTGCTTTTTAGCTCTTGGAAGCTTTTCTCACATGCTTCCGTCCATTCAAACTTCTTGCCTTTCTTGAGCAACTGCGTCATTGGCTTTGCTATGGTGGAGAATCCTTCAATAAATCTCCGATAATAGCCTGCTATTCCCAAGAAACTCCATACGTCCGTTACGCTAGCTGGTGGTTTCCAGCCAAGTACGGCCTTGACCTTTTCCGGGTCTACTGCAATACCTTCTTGGGTGAGTACGTGGCCCAGAAAACCCACCTGTCTTAGCCAAAATTCACATTTGCTGAATTTGGCGTACAGTTGATGTTTCCTGAGTTCTCCTAGTACAATCCTGAGATGCTCGGCGTGTTCTTCTGGTGTTTTGGAGTATATCAGAATATCATCGATGAATACCACAACAAACTTGTCCATATACTTCATAAATACTTTGTTCATGAGGTGAACAAAATATGCGGGGGCGTTGGTTAGCCCAAATGGCATTACTGTGAACTCATACAGTCCATATCTGGAAGTGAAGGCTGTCTTGGGAATATCTTCTGTTCGCACTTTTAATTGGTGGTATCCTGATCTCAAGTCAATTTTTGAGAAGACTTTGGCCTGTGCGAGCTGATCAAATAAATCATTTATTCGGGGCATTGGGTATTTGTTCTTGATTGTGACCATGTTAAGAGCTCGATAATCAATACACAATCTCAGTGTTCCATCCTTTTTCTTGGCAAATAAAATTGGAGAACCCCAAGGTGAGGAACTGGCTCGTATATATCCTTTCTCCAATAATTCTTTTATTTGCTTCTTCAATTCTACCAATTCGGATGGTGCCATTCTGTATGGTTTCTTGTAAATAGGAGCGGTTCCGGGTGCTAGCTCAATGCTGAATTCTATCTCTCGGTCCGGTGGCATGCCTGGTAATTCTTCTGGGAATACGTCTGGAAATTCACACACTACTGGAACCTTGTTTAGCTCAGAAACGTCCACCTTGTTTAATCTTGGTTGCCGGGGTATTTGTCTCTCTTTGGCTGAAACTTTTATTGTCTTCCCGTGATGGTGTGTGAGAATCACGGTCCGGTTGAAGCAGTCAATAAAACCTTTGTTGGTGGTTAACCAATCCATCCCTAGGATGACATCCAATCCTTTGCTTTCCAATACAATAAGGTTGGCGTAAAACTTCAATCCTTCAAATTCAATAACCACACCTTGACAGTAACTCTGGGTCACTTGCTTAATTCCAGTGGACTTGATGATCATTGATTTTTCCAAGGGAAGCATCGAAAAATTATTTTGCAAAGCAAAACTCTTCAAAATGAATGAGTGAGAAGCTCCAGAATCAAACAAAACCATGGCAGGTATTGTGTTGACAGGGTACGTACCGAGTACGATATCTGGGGCGTTCTGTGCTTCCTCTTTGGTCACGTGGTTCAGGTGACCCTTCCGGTGGTTGTTATTGGGGTTGAAATTGTTTCTCTTTGGCGCTGAATTATTGCCACCATTGTTAGGCTTCGGGGTTGAGTTCCTTGGCTTGGGGCACTGTTTGGCATAGTGCCCTTCTTCTCCACAAGCGTAACAAGTAATGCCTGGGCGATATGTGAACTCCTTGTCTCTTGCATGGAAATTCTTGATTGGGCGTGAATTATTCGTCGGGGTTTTGTGTGTACCACCCTTCTGAATTTCCGTCTTGATTCTGTGGTTGCGAGCAAAAGTAGACTGGTCCCTTTTGCGTTTGCGGAAATCTTCTAAGCTGCATCGCTCATTTTCCAGAGTATTGGCCTTATCCACCAGTGTTTTAAAATCTGGGAAGGTATGTACAACCAGCTGGCATTTAAGTGCGGGTGCCAAGCCTTCCAAGAATTTTTCCACCTTCTTGCTCTCGGTCATGCACTCTTCATTGGCGTAGCGAGACAGCAGAGTGAATTGGCTGTTGTATTCTGACACTGTCATGGTCCTTTGCTTGAGGTCGTCAAATTCTCTCTTCTTGATTTTCATAACACTCTTAGGAATGTGTGCCCCATGAAAACCTTCCTTGAAATCCTCCCAGGTTATTTCGTTTTCGTTGGGGTGCATGTGCAGGAAGTTTTCCCACCACGATGCAACTGCTCCGGTGAGATAATGTGGTGCATACAATACTTTTTCACGGTCTGAACACTGTGCAATAATTAAATTTTCTCTCCATATCTCGAAGCCAGTCTTCGGCCTCAAGAGGCTTGTCAGTGTGAGAAAATGTTTGGGGACGCGTTTTCTGTAACTCAGATAACTTGGATTGCTGCTGATACTGACCATGGTTATTTCCCATATTGATGAATTGGTTCATCATTTCCTGGTGTTGTTGCTGACTCTGTTCATACAGACGACACACTTGGGTAAATGCTGTTTCACTGTCCTGTTGACTTGTCTGTCCCTGAGTGAAATTGTGGTTTGGTGGTGTGCCATAATTTTCTTCGGGCTGATTTGGCATAGAGCGCGTCCACGGACGAGACATCTTTCACTCTGGGGATATATTTTGTGAAACTCGTAAGACAAGAAAGAGAGTCGCAAAAGTCAATAAAATCACACATAAAACTCCAGGATTTTTTTTGAAAATACACGATTGCGCGCGGAGAAGGACTATGACATATCTTACACGCAGGCATAATTATACATTACATCACTCAGGATATGCGTACATAATCCTGACATGTTATTGAGACTAGTGCACTTCTCCAGATCCTACATGATGCGCAAACATGCTACTTCTCATAACCTATGTACATATAAACACATCACACAAGTCGGCACATCGCATGGCGTCTACACGTACTCAGTCGGGGATGGTGAGGATCTCCCTTGGCCTACCGAGGGTGAGACGCAGTGATGCTGGGGAATCAACCTCCTCCTCGCTAATAGGTTCCAGACGAGGAACGCTATGCTGAGCTGATGGAACAGGTGCCATAGGCGGAGTAACCTGAATATGAATGGGCGAAACAGGTGGGGTAGCACGTATGGGAGTGGGTGCAATGAGTGGTGCAACGCGAACGGGAGTGGGTGAAATGAGTGGTGCAGCGCGAACGGGAGTGGGTGTAATAGCCTGGTTGAACTCCTCAGTGGTAGGAAGACGACGAGCAGTGGCGAGAATGGTAGGTGAATGAGAAGCTGAGGACGAGATAAAAGTCAGCGGTGGAGCGGTGTGCAGGAGTTCCCTCCTGTTGGCGGCACAGCCATGGACTGAGTCCATGCGGGCAGCTACGAGGTCGTCCACCATGCTGCCGAAGGCTGCCTCCAGGGCTCGGAGATACTCGACAAGTATCTCAAAGGCCTCGTCTCGTTCTCCTCTGGGGCAAGAGAATGAGTAGTGACAGGTGTAAGGCACGTGGCATGGAAGGTAGCGGTAGCGACGGGTCTTCATTGCAGGAAGGACATCCCGAAGACGAGCTATCGCCTCGCGGGCAGCCATCTGCATAGCATGTCTCTTTGTAGGCATGGCTCTCCCCAAGAATCGGAAGCGGCGTATCTCAGCACGCCCTCCCCTGAATTGCACCGCGGCCTGGTGCATGGTCATACTGTCGTTGATCTTGTGTGGATAAAGTGTGAAGACTGGGCACATGGATGGCCCCATCGTGACCTGAACGATGAAGGAGAGGAGTTTGATGAACCCCTCAGGCACGTTGGCGAACATCTGTGACTCACATTCGTCGCCAGCCATCTACAAAAGTAGGCAAAAATTCTGAATGATCAGATCATAAATTTTATGCTGACTCTCAGAAAAATGACTACATTTGTAAAAACATGAATAAACTCTAGCATGCTAATAACCAATTAGCGATCGCACCTAGTGGCTTCCTACAGTCAGCCTGGCTCTGGTACCAAGTCTGTCACGACCGGTTTTTCAATAAAATGCTTATTGAAAAAAACGATCTTTAGTTCCCAGTATAGGAAAAGTTATCCTCACTGGTAGACAAATACTTGATAAACAGGAGACCAGTAGCATAAATATATTACAGGGTTGAGCTGAGGCTGCTCAACAATTTATTACAAACTCGCCAATATCTTACATAAGGGCGGTTGTGGCACAGGGGTGTGGTGACATGCTACTAGCTCGAGATAAAAAGTGGTGGTGGATGACTTGACTCCTAACTGGCAGCTCATCGAGCGTCGAGGTGAGGCTCGATGAATTTATATCTGGGGTGGCGGAAGCGGATATGATACAATAACCAAAGCAGGATCGCATGGGACTGACTGGGACTCCTCTAGGCGTCGGACTCGCTATCGAACTCTTCATCCATGAGATCGCCTTCATCAACATCTGGCCAAATCAACAAGCCAGGTGAGTACTTTGAAAGTACTCGCAAGACAGTTCGGACAAAAGATATAACAAATGCATGCATGAATGCATCATGAGCAAAAATAATAATGCTCGATCCAATAATAATATTTTTGCATGACTTGATAAGTAAAACAAATAACTGAAAACTGATCGCGTGTATGGAGTGACGCCTCGAAAGTTAAACAAATAAAGTTCATGCCGCAGTCGGGCATCTAAGCGACACCACATAAAGGGCTTATAAAGAAATGCCACAGTCGGACGTCTGAGCGACATCATAGAAGGGGCTTGAAAAGGAATGCCACAGTCGGACATCTGAGCGACGTCACAGAAAGGGCTTGAAAAGAAATGCCGTAGTCGGACGTCTGAGCGACATCACAGAAAGGGCTTGAAAAGAAATGCCACAGTCGGACGTCTGAGCGACGTCACGGAAAGGGCTTGAAAAGAAATGCCACAGTCAGACGTTTGAGTGACATCATAGAAAGGGCTTGAAAAGAAATGCCATAGTCGGACATCTGAGCGACGTCACAGAAAGGGCTTATATCAAATGTAAATAACAAGTATGCCACAGTCGGACGTCTGAGCGACGTCACAGAAAGGGCTTATATCAAATATAAATAACAAGTATGCCACAGTCGGACGTCTGAGCGACGTCACAGAAAGGGCTTATATCAATTGTAACCAACAGGTTAGTCCATCCACAAGAATAAACTTTTAACCGGATTTACACACATGTAGTCCATCGGGTTTTGTCACCGAGACTGATATCTGACAAGATAAGATGAACACAGTACTTGGACAAGTACAAGATGATTTAAAGGATTTGTGACTCTGTAGAGTTTGCACTAACTGACCACAGCCAACGGATTTCCGTAGTCACGAAGGACTAGTTCCGTTTATGGTATTTCGGTAGAAACACATTTAACTAGTACACACCCATTCCACCTCACGATGCCAGTAATCACCCTAGACAATGTCCAAGAAAAACTTTGAGACGGGGAGGTCACAACCTCGAATAGCATGGGATCAAATTTCTATACGCGCGCTCTAAGGGGTGCCCCCCTCTCGGTCCCAACCGGAAACACCCATGCCCCCTGACAGGACGACGGGCTTTAATCCAGGGCCATGGAACCCTCATCCCGGCCTCTCTATTTGGTGTGTACCAGGAAAACGGTTTGCAACTTACTAAGCCATATTCCTTGCCGAAAACATGTGGCAGTACAGGAATGGAAATGAATGGGAATGTGATTTGATTCACGATAGCACTGAAGTCAAATGGACTAGCGTAAGACTGGCATGCCACAACACTGCCATCTTACCCATCCTCATGCCATCTCATGGCCATGCCAATATGTATCCAACAACATATGGCTTTCCGAAACTTACTTTCCACTTCTGTGCATGAAAAATGATCATAACCATGCCAATGAAACTCCTAAATGCAAACATGCAACAAACACTTCATCATATCAAGAGTTCTAACATGCTTGCCTGGTTCGGAGTAGTCGGAGTCTAACTGGGTGAAGTTTGCGGCTCCGTCACCTCCTCTGGTATCTACGGTATAAGAAAATATGTACGTAATGTAAATACCGCGAGGTGCACAAAAAGTACTCCAAATAATTTTCATCCAGGGACCTTTCTGTAATGAAACAGAAAACTCTGAGGGGGTTTTGCAGAAAAGTCCAGAAAACAGTTCGTTTAAAAGAAAAGACTGAGAGGCTGACAGGAGGGCTCCACCCATCAGGTTTGAATATTCAAACGAGGGAAACAGGGCGCGACGGCGCCCGAGAGATGCGGTGGTCGCTGACGGCGATCCACGGCGGGGCAGGGGGATCGGGTGGTACCTCCGTGATCAGTACATCCTTCCGCGTCTGTGGGTGGTGGTGGTGGTCGCCGGCGAGCACTGTGTCGACGGCAGCCCTTTCTCCGGCGGACGGTGGTTCGGGTCATCGTGGATCTCACCGGAGAGGGCTGCGGGGGTCAAATTGGAGTGGGGGTTAGCCTCCTAGAGGTGGTACGAGGCTACGAGCAAGAGTAGGGCGGTGGAGGAGTTCTCACCGAAGATAATGTTGCCGGAGCCCGAGGCGGACGGAGGCGGCCGGAGTTGAGGAAGAAGGGCCCCTCGAGGCTCTTCTAGTGGCTAGGCGGGGTCTGGTGAGGTGGTGGAGTTGTGCGGGGGTGAGAGCAAGCTCGGGGGTGCTATTTATAGCCGGCCCGAGGCGGTTGCCGTGAACGGATAAGTCCGGCGAGCGATTACGGCGGCGCTGTGGCTGGACGGTTGGATTAGAGGCTTGAGCATCGACTAGACGAAGCACCGGTGCCATTCCAGTGTCCAACTCAGCAAGAAAGGGGTGGTTACGACCTGTCCTCGACGGAACGGCCGCACGGCACGTCGGCGGCAGAGAACACGCTCTGCGCGTGCCAGGCCACGGCGACGGTGCTGCATGCCTGCGCTGGCAAGGAGATGGCCACGCGGAGCTCTCAGGAGGTTTGGGCGGTGCCGAACGGCGTTATGCCGCAGGGTGCCCCCTTGTCGGCCGTTACGGTGGTTCTGCCGCCACAAGACACGCCGACGCAGGCGGGCCAGGGTGCCACCGACGCCAGGAACGAGCCAAGCGCGCGTGTGGTGCTCCGAACAAGGAGGAGGGGCTGTGAGCAACGTGCCAAGTGCACAGTTTACCTGTGACTGAAACTCTGACGAAGAAACGACACTGAATTCTGAATTTTACTGAATATGAATAGTAACAATGCATGCCAGGTGTTCGACAGAATGATTTTTGCATGTGGGGATTTTTCCTTGAGCTGATTTTTGGTGGAGTGGTCTCTCATTGCAACTAGAGGTTGCCTGAATTTTGGTGGAATTTTTGGAGAAGTGGAGATATGAATTTCACCAAATTTGGCAAATCTGGTCCAAACTTGCAGAGGGTGAAATTTGAAAATTTTGAAAAGAAGAAGAGTAGATCTTGATGGTTCTAGGTTGTGGGTACCAAGGACCATCCAGAGGAGTTGATTTGAGATCAAATCTCGAAGGCATTAAGATACTTGCTTTGCAAATCACCTAGGCTCAAAATAAAGGACATAATTGTTTTGGGAAAAGAAATAAATGGAATAAAATCTAAAAATGAGTTGTACTTGTTGGGACAAAAAATATGGATTGCCCCAAAGTGGAAGGAGGGGTTTTGAGGAGTTTTACCATAAGAGGCATGGTAAAACAAGAATGGATCAAAACCAAATAAAAGCCCAAAACCAAAAAGGTTTTCTTTTTAGAAGAAACTAAATGCAAGAAAAGATTTTTAGAGAGCAAACTTAGAAGAGGGTTTTTAAGAAGGGTTTAAATGACCTTCTTCAAACCAAGCAAGGCTCTTTCTGAAAACAAAAACCACAAAATTTGTGGAGTGTCACAGGCAAATCAAAAAGTTGAGGAAGGCCGGATACTTGTCTGACGACACCGCGCACCGGCTTCCAGATGTGGGGCAACTCATCCCCACCCCCAGGCCCCATGAGAGGGTTGTTTTTCTCCCCCATTTCATCCGTGGACTGGGCTTTCCTCTTCACCCGTTCGTCCGGGGGCTCATGTTCTACTATGGCCTGGACTTCCACGATCTAGCCCCGAACTTCATCCTCAACATGTCGGCGTTTATCATCGTGTGCGAGGCTTTCCTCTGCATCCAGCCCCACTTCGGCTTATGGCTGAAGACTTTTAATATCAAGCCGAAAGTAGTGGGCGGCCGCCAAGCGGAGTGTGGAGGTGCCATGGTGGGCCGGATGGCCAACGTCCTATGGATCGAGGGCTCCTTTGTGGAGACAATAAAAGGGTGGCAATCGGGGTGGTTCTACATCACCG
This sequence comes from Triticum aestivum, assembly GCF_018294505.1. Taxonomy (NCBI): domain Eukaryota; kingdom Viridiplantae; phylum Streptophyta; class Magnoliopsida; order Poales; family Poaceae; genus Triticum; species Triticum aestivum. The sequence continues at coordinate 292,105,367 of NC_057798.1, read as the reverse complement.
AGCCGCGCGACCCCAAATGGGCGGCGGCCCCCGAATTCCGATCCGGCTTTCCCACACGGCTCACCTCCTGGAAAGAGACGGGCATAACGTGGGGAGATTCGGAAGAGCTGACCGGACTCCAAACCTGCGTCCAAAAGCTGGTGAACAAGAACCTCAAGCTCGTCAATGTAGTACAGGTCATGCTTATCCGCAATATCCTCCCATGCCAACAACGGGCCTTCAAATTGTGGGAATTTGATCCGACACAGCACCAAACCTTGAGAGGGCTCTTCGACACCACGTACGAAGATGCCTGGAAGGTGTTGTTTAAGGGCGCCGAGGCCCCCGCATCCGCTACTGAAGATTGCGGATTCAGCTCGCGGCGTCAGGCCAACGAGGTAAGCTATTCTACCCTTTACGGGATTCTTGTCTTTCATAGTCTGACTCTATGCGGGATCTAAACTCCCCTACCTTTGATAGGACTGGCTGAAGAAGTCCGGGCAGGTTATCTGTCCGGCGCCCTTACCAGCAGACCTAGCGGACGCCCGATTGACGGGGCTGCTGGTTCCGGCACCTCACGTGGTGCCGGAGAAGAAGGCCAAGAAAAGGCCACGGGGACTCGAAAGAGCTCCCGGCGCTTGGTGGTGTCGGATTCATCGCCCGACAACCCCGAAGCACCCTCCGCCTCTGAAGACGAGGAGGAGGAGGAAGAAGAAGAAGCCTCTCCCCCTCCAGCAAGGGGAGGAAAGAAAAGGAAGGCCGCCCCAACTGGGGAGGCCGGAGGGTCCAAGAAGGGGAAGACCCTTCTGTCGGACTATGCCTCCGATGCCGAAGACGGCGGTGAGGAATGGCCGTCCAGGGTTAAGCCCCTGGCAAAATCGTAAGTGTCCGGATACCCGAATAACTTCTGGCGCTCCTCTATTATTCGGTATTCTCTGACGCCGAATTCAATTATGTAGTCCGCCCAAAGCTCAGCTCAACGATTCGTCGAGCGGCTCCCTGAATTCGTCGGATGTGAACAATGCTTCACTTCCGATGGCCTCCTCCCCTCTTCCTACGGCCGACGTCGAGGTGGAGTCCTAAAAGGGACCGAGCCAGGAGGAGGTGGTCCTGGAGGCTCCGCAAGGCGACCTCCCGGACTTCAGGCCCAAAGGGGGTAAGGCCCCAGAGGGATCTAAGTCCGGCCCTGGGCCGGACACTGCTCTAGAACCATCAACGGTTCCCGAGACCGGTAGGAAGCGCCTTTGCCAGAAGGGCACGCCTACTACGCTAGCGGCCTCCGTCCAACCGGAGGCATCGGATGATTTGCTAGAGGCGCTTAACGGCGCCTCCATCGACGAGGAGCACCGCACTGTTATGAGCGTGGTGATTCAAAAGGTTCAGTCCGCCAAGAGCGGGTTGACAGAAGCTTGCACAAGTCTGTTAACAGGCTTTGAGGTATGTGTTCAAAACATATGAAAATGTTACCGCATAGACAGTAGCCCCTCATGCTCAGTTCGGCGTTCGGAAAGAAAAGCCGAGCTGAGGATCTTAAAAAGATATACGCAGGAGTCTAACATAAATATGTCAATATGGGAATGCAGGCTGCGCTGCTGACCTCTGCCGCACTGACTGCGGAGGTCGATATATTGAAGAAGAGCCTCGAGCGGTCCGAGAACGAGCTCGGCCGTGCCAAAAAGCAGCTCGATGATAAGGAGGGTATGTAATACCGTATGTGAATGTATATAGAAATACTTGGTTGCAAATAATGACAGGACCAACGTAAATGTTGTAGGGGCCACGGCCGAGGTGGCGACCCTAAAGGAAGCGGTGTCCAAGGCCGAAAACAGTGCGGCCTTGGAGCGCACCGAGCGAGAGAAGCAGGAGGCGCGGGTGGCGGAGGTGCGGCAAGAGCTCCAGGCTCTCGTGGAAAAACACGAGAGTTTGGAGCGTGACTCGAAGACTCGAGAGTCCGAGCTCGCCTTGGCTCTTGAGAGTGCCAAGACCGCTAAGGCCGAAGCCCAGAAGGCCCTCCAGGAGATCGAGGCGATGAAGAAGATAGCGGCGGGTAAGGCATTCTTTATGCAAAGCAAGAATATAAAAGTAAATTATCTGTTACTTACCCGAATCCGGAGCTCTCTAGGAGCGTTCGCCGATCTGCCCTCTAGTGTGTCTGATGCTGCTGTGTTCTACCGAGCCGAGGAGGGGAGCTCGACGGAAAAGGTGTTCTGGTCTCAGTATGCTGAGGCCGAACATCCGGTGCCCCTGTGCGACCAGCTGCAGCAGCTGGTCGAGCTCCACAAGGTGGCCGAATAGGCCATGAAGGGCCTCATAGTTCGGCTGTGGCCTAGGGAAGCCATGCCTGGGAGCTACTTCGGTCTAGTGCGGCGGCTGGTGGACGTGTGTCCGTGGATTGAGGTCATCAAGCGCTCTGTCTGTATTGAAGGTGCCCATCGGGCCCTCGCCCGTGCTAAAGTGCACTGGGGCAAGCTGGACGCGAAGAAGCTTTTGACGGACGCGCCACCGCCGGGCAAGGAGTATCGCACGCCTGAGATGTATTATAAGGGTGTCCTGAAGGGTGCCCGCCTTATAGCGGGTGAATGCTCCAAAGATGTAATTTTTGAGTAGACTCGCATCTTTTATCCTGTACGCTGAAAACTTTGTTCATATGCGTTAAGCAACGCTTTGTTAATTTAAAATATTACCTTCTGTGCGGCCGTTTATCAAATCTGAGAGATGCAAGTCGTCGGCTTCTACCCCCATGCCACGAGTGCTGGGGTGTTCGGGATAAACCTGAGCGCTCTTGTTCCCATTCTTGGGTCCATCTAAGGAGGCGCTCAGCACAACGAACCAGGCCATCGGACTTATAATGCTTTATCACTCTCACTTAGCCATAGAATTCTATAATTTTAAATTTTGGCGAAGCCCAGAGTATTCGGAAGACCGAGTTCGAGGCGCTATCCACGCCAAGGCCAGATAAATCCGGCTCCTCGCTCTAAGCGGCATAAGTCCTTAAGGACTCGAAAAACCTCGCGAACAACGACCAGTCGCTTGCACTATCATGATGGTCAGTTTTAGCTTTCTCTACTGAGGTGTTAACCCAGCTCAGCTGGGGCACAATCGTAGTAGTTGTCCCAGCGCTACCTTAGCCAACATTGCGGAACATAAGGTACCAAAACATGGGAGCCGGGCAAACCCAACTATTGACCCAAGACATGATTCGGAGCCGATGCATATAGTGCTATAAGTTCGGGGTGCCGCACTGAGAAGAGTGTTCGGTCTTCTCACACCACGTTATGGGGTGCTTAAGCCCCTGGTGTATTGGTCGTACCAAAGTGTACGGTTGCATAATGTCATGACTGAACATATATGTATAAAAATAGATGAATACAATAATAGATAAGAGCTATGTCTTGTTTATTAAAAAGGGCTACTATGAAAGCAGAATGATACAAATAGTGCGATAAGCAAGAGGTGGGATTATTTGACATGTCCCCCTCCAGGGGCAAGCTGCGGGACTTCAAGTAAAAACACGTATTTAACTCATTTTAGAGACCACCTGGACATTCGACGCGGCTTGTTCTTGCCCTGGTTGTTGCATCGTGTGTTCGGCGAGTGTATTGCCGGACAGGCCCTCCGACTAGTTGAGTCCTGAAAGTATATAAAAAAAGAAACGGCAAAATAGGGAGCCCCTAAGTGCGGTTGAGCCGCATTCTTTATCACCGTTTGGCGGGGGCTGGGGTTGGTGCCGCACTGCTATGCTTGCTCGAAACATGCCAGTCGGCTTTGTTGTAGGTTGCTTCGTGCGCGCTTGACGTTGTCCGGACGCTTAACACCCGGATTGGGGAGTTGCCTTGAGAGGCTGCTCTGTACTTCCGCCGCTAGGGCCACCATGTGCTCCTCCGTTTGGATAGAGTGTTTGGTGTTTCCATTTACTGTGATCACTCCGCGAGGGCCTGGCATCTTGAGCTTGAGATATGCGTAGTGCGACACCACATTGAATTTTGCAAATGTGGTTCGTCTGAGCAGGGTGTGATAGCCACTGCGGAATGGGACTATGTCGAAGATTAACTCTTCACTTCGGAAATTATCCGGGGATCAGAAGACCACTTTGAGTGTAACCGAGCCTGTATAGCTGGTCTCTACAACTGGTATGACGCCTTTAAAGATTGTCTTTGTGGGTTTAATCCTTAAGGGATCTATATCCATTTTTTGCACTGTATCCTGATAAAGCAGGTTCAGGCTACTGCCGCCATCCATAAGGACTCTGGTGAGGTGAAATCTGTCAATGATTGGGTTTAGGACCAATGCGGCGAATCCGCCGTGACGGATGCTAGTGGGGTGGTCCCTTTGATCAAAAGTGATCGGGCAGGAGGACCATGGGTTGAACTTTGGGGCGACTGGCTCCAACGCATAAACGTCCTTGAGAGCACGCTTCTGCTCCCTTTTGGGGATGTGGGTTGCGTATATCATGTTCACCGTCCACACTTGTGGGGGGAATCCCTTCTATCCTCTGTTGTTCGGCGGTCGGGGCTCCTCCTCGTCATCAGTACGCAGCCCCTTGTCTCGAGTTTCGGCACTTAACTTGCCTGCCTGCTTGAACACCCAACAACCATTGTTGGTGTGGTTGGCTGGTTGTTTGGGGGTGCCGTGTATCTGGCACGAGCGATCGAGTATCCGGTCTAAGCTGGATGGGCCCGGAGGGTTTCTTTTGAATGGCTTCTTCCGCTGACCGGGTTTAGAGCCTCTGAATCCGGCATTGACTGTCGTATCCTCAGTATTGTCGCCGTTAATGCGCCGCTTGTGCTTGTTGCGACGTGACCTACCATTGTTGTCCTTGGTATCCGAATTGCCAGGGCTCTTGGTTATGTTATTGCTACGAGCTAGCCAGCTGCCTTCACCCGCGCAGAAGCGGGTCATGAGTGTCATGAGGGCTGCCATAGATTTCGGCTTTTCCTGTCCTAGGTGCCGGACAAGCCATTCGTCTCGGATGTTGTGCCTAAAGGCTGCAAGGGCCTCGGCGTCCGGACAGTCGACTATTTGATTTTTCTTGGTTAGGAACCGTGTCCAGAATTGCCTGGCCGATTCCTCTGGCTGCTGGATTATGTGGCTTAGGCCATCGGCGTCTAGTAGCCGCACATAAGTGCCCTGGAAGTTGTCAAGGAATGCGGATTCCATGTCCTCCCAGCAACTAATTGACTCTGCTGGCAGGCTGTTAAGCCAATGTCGAGATGGTCCTTTAAGCTTGAGCGGGAGGTATTTGATGGCGTGTAGATCATCACCACGGGCCATGTGGATATGAAGGAGACAATCCTCGATCCATACCGCGGGATCAGTTGTGCCATCGTATGATTCGATGTTTACGGGTTTAAAACCCTCGGGGATTTGATGATCCATTACTTCGTCTGTGAAGCATAGTGGGTGTGCGGCGCCCCTATACTGGGCTATACCACGACGCAGCTCAGATGAGTTTGGTCTCTTGTATTCGGCCTGGCCGTATTTATCATATCCGGTGTGACGGTTATCGTCACATGATGTGGGGCACTCGCGCGATCCGTAGATCGATCTTGTTTGCCTTTCCTTATCCTCCAATATGTCTTGCAGGTCTATTGCGTTTCCCCGTGCTCTGGTATTCTTAGAGCGGCGCGGGGGTGTGCCTTGGATTGAGGGCCAAAGGGCCTCTCTGTCGCGGCCACGGGGTGGCCGATCGGGCGCATCGTACGCTGGTGATGTAGGTTTAGTTCCTTCCTCCTCTAGTTGGGGTGCCAGCCTACGCTTTGGGTAACTCTTGGAGGGGCGTTCGAGGTTATACTCTTCGGCCGCCAGGACTTCAGTCCATCTGTCGGCTAGCAGGTCTTGGTCAGCTCTAAGTTGCTGCTGTTTTTTCTTGAGGCTGCTTGCCGTGGCCATAAGCCTGCGTTTGAAACGCTCTTGTTCGACATGATCCTTTGGCACGACGAATTCGTCGTCGTCGAGGCTTGCCTCGTCTTCGGAGGGAGGCATATAATTGTCGTCCTCGACCTCTCTGTCGGCCGCTCTCTCATGAGGGCTGGCTCCTTCGTCCTCCTGCGTTGAATCCTGCTAGAGGGGGATGTCTTCGGCACTGTCCGGGGTGTTGACGTCTCCGGTGCCGGATTCGCCGTTCTTGCTTTGGCGGGATTTAGAGCGGCGTCGCTGACGTTGGCGCTTGGGTTGCTTCTTGGAGGGGTCGTCCTCCGCTTTTTCATCGCCATCCCCTGCTTTGGGGATGTCCACCATGTATATGTCATATGACGAGGTGGCCTTCCAGTGCCCTATAGGTGCTGGTTCTTGGTCGTCTCCTTCATTGGCGTCCATACCGTCGATGTCTTCGGAGTCGAAGTCGAGCATGTCGGTTAGATCGTCGACAGTGGCTACAAAGTGGGTGGTGGGTGGGTTTCGAATTTCTTCGTCGTCCGCATCCCAAACCTGCTGACCATAGTCCGGCCAGGGCTCTCCTAACAAAGAGAGAGACTTTAGGGAGTTCAGGATATCGCCAAAGGGCGAGTGTTGAAAGATGTCCGCGGCGGTGAACTCCATGATCGGAGCCCAATCGGGTTCGATCGGAAGGGGTGCAGAAGATTCGAAGTCCGGAACAGAGTCCGGCACCTTGGAGTCACGGGCCTTGCAAAGGACTAGGCTGGTATTCGGCTCTATCACCATAGGGATTGTGGCTCCTGGGGAGGCGTCCAACCGTCCGTCCCCGACTAGCGCAGTCGGCTCCGAGCTAATGGTCGGAGCGGACACCTGAGCGGCACTCTGGGCGCTATCCGGCGGCAGAGTTAGATCATGCCCATCGGGACAGTGCGTCATGCTCGGCCATGGCTCGAATCCATCAAAGATCAAGTCCCCATGGATGTCGGCCGTGTAGTTTAAGCTTCCAAACCTGACCTGATGGCCAGGGGCGTAGCTTTCGATCTGCTCCAGATGGCCAAGCGAGTTGGCCCGCAGTGCGAAGCCACCGAATACGAAGATCTGTCCGAGGAGAAAAGTCTCACCCTGGACCGCGTCGTGGTTGATGATCGAAGAAGCCATCGGGCCTAAAGGTGATGACACAGAGGAACTCTCAATGAAAGCACCAATGACGGTGTCAAAACTGGCGGATCTCGGGTAGGGGGTCCCGAACTGTGCGTCTAGGCGGATGGTAACAGGAGACAAGGGACACGATGTTTTTACCCAGGTACGGGCCCTCTCGGTGGAGGTAAAACCCTACTCATGCTTCATTAATATTGATGATATGGGCAGTACAAGAGTTGATCTACCACAAGATCAGAGAGGCTAAACCCTAGAAGCTAGCCTATGGTATGATTGTTGTTCGTCCTACGGACTAAAACTCTCCAGTTTATATAGACACCGGAGAGGGCTAGGGTTACACAGAGTCGGTTACAATGGGAGGAGATCTTCATATCATATCGCCAAGCTTGCCTTCCACGCCAAGGAAAGTCCCATCCGGACACGGGACGAAGTCTTCAATCTTGTATCTTCATAGTCTGGGAGTCCGGCCAAAGGTCATAGTCCGGCCATCCGGACACCCCCTAATCCAGGACTCCCTCAACCATCATATGTCTTCTTGAAGACAATGGGATCTAGTGAACCAGGTTTGAAGCCTTTGCATAGGTTGAATCCATTCAGGTTCCATGAAGGCTTCTTTAAATTTCTTGGGTTCAGATATAGAGACAAAAGCAAAGTGACCACAGAAGTTTGCTAGTTGTGTAGCTCTTGATCGAGTGAGAGGGCCAGGAGCATTGATGTTATCAATGATCTTCTCAATCTGGACTTCATTTGTGACTCGAGGATGAGCTGGACGAAGATTTTGATCTGACTGACTATTGTCTTCATCTTCAGCATTGGCTTCAGACTGAGCATTGTCTTCAGGTTGATTAGGTGTAGAAATGATGATCTCATCCTCATCCTGTTCCTCGGAGGGTATGATTTCTCCAGTACCCATCAGCTTGATAGCTTCACCTGGTGTAGCTTCATCTAGCACATTTGGCAGGTACTCTCTTTGTGAGCCATTAGTCTCAACGAACCGCACATCTATAGTTTCAACCACTTTATAGTGAAAGAGGTTGAAGACTCTGTAGGTGTGTGAGTCCTTTCTGTAACCAAGCATAAAACCTTCATGTGCTTTCAGTGTGAATTTAGACGTGTGATGTGGATCTTTGATCCAGCACCTAGCACCAAAGACTTTAAAGTAACTGACATTTGGCTTCTTACTAGTTAGAAGTTCATAAGATGTCTTCTTGAAGAACTTGTGAAGATATACTCTGTTGATGATGTGGCATGCGGTATAAATGGCTTCATGCCATAATTTTCTTGGAGTCCTATACTCATTGAGCATCATTCGCGCCATCTCAATGAGTGGTCTATTCTTGCACTCCATGATGCCATTCTGCTGAGGTGTGTAAGGAGCAGAGAACTCATGTGTGGTGCCCAAAGTATCAAGATAAATGTCGAGGCCAACGTTCTTGAACTCGGTGCCATTGTCACTCCGGATGTGCTTGATCTTGATGCCATAACTCATCATGGCCCTGTTTGCGAAGTGTCTTAAGACATCTTGCACTTCAATCTTATAGAGAATTATGTGCACTCAGGTGTATCTTGAGTAATCATCAACAATAATGAAGCCATAGAGATGTGCAGTAGTAGTAAGGGAAGAGTAGTGAGTAGGGCCAAATAAGTCCATGTGAAGCAGCTCGAAGGGACGTGAGGTATTCATGATTCTCTTCGAGGGATGTTTGCCTCAAGTCATCTTTCCAGCTTCACAGGCACCACATAGATGATCCTTCTTGAACTTGACGCCCTCGATGCCAATGATGTGCTTCTTCTTCACGAGAGTGTACAGGTTCCTCATGCTCGCATGTCCTAGCCGTCGATGCCATAGCCAGTATTCTGAAGCCTTTGCTAGAAGACATACGACAAGTTGTGGTCCTACTGAGAAATCTACCATATACAGATCACCTCTTCGATAGCCTTCGAAGACTAGAGATTTTTCAGATTCCATTAGCACAAGACAACAATATTTTCCAAATATCACAATCATGTTCAGATCATAGAGCATTAACACAGACATTAAGTTGTATCCAAGGGATTCAACAAGCATCACTTTATCCATGTGTTGATCCTTTGAGATAGAAACTCTACCAAGACCCAATACCCTGCTTTTACCAGTGTCAGCGAATGTGATGTGGCTCTTAGTAGATGGACGAAGGGTTGAATCCATAAGAAGACTTCGATCACCAGTCATGTGGTTGGTGTAGTCGCTGTCCATGATCCATTCAGTGGCTTTCGGAGTTGTACCCTACAGTGCAGTTAGCGGGATAGGCTTCACCAAGAGTATTGTGAAGCAGAAACATGTAGCGAACAAGCATATTATCAAAGTTTAGATTCTAGTTAGGATGCTGGTCAAGGAACCCTGGTATGAAATACATGATAAGACCATTGGAGCATTTTATCTTGCGTCCCACAAGATGTTTTAGGTCTCCAGCATTGTCGTCAGAAGATTTTGCTTTCCTGCTGGAGACCTTTCCATGTAAGAGAAGTTAATTCTTCTTAACCACCAACATCTTTAGGGGTGGCTTAGAAGCAATAAGTCTAAGTGCAGCATCTGAGAACTTTGGCTTGTGAGCCCTAGCAAATAGCTTTGTAGGAGGAGAATAGTACTCTTAAGAATATGCAGAAAAGTTCTTAGTTTTGTGAACATAGCGGTTAGAGGAAACACGCTCATATTCATGAGTCTCATAATAGTTCTCCTGCAAAAGATTGGCATTAGGGTGACCATAAGTGGTCCTCTGTCTGTATGAAGATTTTGGACCATATAACGCCTTTGGTCAGGGGTTTGCCTTCTTCCCAGTTGGTGTCATGATGACATTCACGGGAAGCTTCTCAAGACAGCCTTTGGGCACCCAGATCTTCTTCTGGGGTGACCCGTTCCTGTAGTTAGTACCAATGTACCTGTCAAACACTTCACCATTCTGATTCTTAAACAGTTTATAATTTGCATCAAACGATTCATCATTGACAATTGGGTTAGCACAAGCGAAGCGAGATAAAGTGGATGGGTCAACTAAAGGATCCTTAGCAGCAACCCAGGTGGTTTTGGGGTACTGCTCAGGCGTCCAATATGAACCATCAACATTCATTTTCCTCTCGAACCCAACACACCCTCTTTCCTAGGGTTTTGGTTCAGAATCTATTTCTTGAGGACATCGCACAAGGTTTGATGCCCTTTGAGGCTTTTGTACATTCCAGTCTCAAGCAATGTCTTCAACCTAGCATTCTCATCAGCAATAGTAGTGGCATCCCCAGTAGAGGGGTTAGTTACCACATCAGCAGTTGAAGATATTGCAACATCAGAAGCAGTAGAACATTCAGCAACAGAGACAGGATTATAATGCTCAAGACACTTTAAGCATGGTGGAACAAATTCTACCTGAGCTTTACTGATCTGTTAGGCGAGTAGTGAATCGTTCTCTTTTTGAAGATCTTCATGAGATGCTCCCAGTTTCTCTAGATCCTGCTTCCCTTGAAGATAATCGTAGGAAAGCTTCTCATGAGCGCCTGAGAGAGTTTCATGGCAACTTTCAAGATCTTCGTACTTAATGCGAAGACCTTTAGTGTCTTCGATTAAGGACTGAGTGTGATTCATTTCCGCGTCCAACAGGTCATCACTTTTGTCTAGTAGCGTTTGGATATGTTCCATAGCAGTTTGTTGCTCAGTTGCAATTTTAGCAAGTGTCTTATAGCTAGGTTTGGATTCACATTAGGGTCATCTTCACTAGAGGTTTGTAAATAGGCATCGCATGAAGTTGCCTTGGCACCACGTGCCATGAAGCAGTAGGTTGGAGCAGAGTCGTCGTCATCATCATCATCAGCTTTGGCTTCAATGTTGCGACCATTGTCTTCAGTGTTGAACATTTACTTGGCGACGAACGCTGGTACCAGAGCCAGGCTTACCACGCCTGAGTCAGACTCCTCAGATTCGACCTCCACCTCATCGGAGGCAAACTCCTCTGAATACATTTCCTTGCCAATAAATGCACGAGCGTTGCTTGATGAGGTCTTCTTGTGAGATGAAGACTTTGACGAAGACTTTGAAGAAGACTTTGAAGGTTTGTTCTTCTTATTGTCATCATAATCATATTCCTTGCTCTTCTTCTTCTTCTTCAATTCCTTATCCCACTGAGGACACTCGGAGATGTAGTGGCCTATCTTCTTGCATTTGTGGCAAGTCCTCTTCTTGTAATCACATGATGAAGCCTCGTCGTTCTTGGAGCTAGATCTTGATGACTTGCTGAACCGATTCTTCTTGGAGAACTTCTGAAACTTCCTCACGAGCATTGCAAGCTCTTTGCCAAGCTCTTTAGGATCACCAAAGCTACAGTCAGATTCTTCTTCAGACGAGGAAACAACTTTAGCCTTCAAACCACAGGTTCGACCATAGTTGGATCCATAGATATCACGCTTGTTAGATAGCTGGAACTCATGTGTGTTGAGCCTCTCAAGTATGTTAGACGGATCGAGATCTTTGAAGTCAGGACGTTCTTGAATCATCAAGGCTAAGGTGCCAAACCAGCTGTCCAGTGATCTCAGAAGCTTCTTCATGATCTCATGCTTGGTGATCTCAGTGGCACCAAGAGCACATAGCTCATTGGTGATATCAGTCAAGCAATCGAACGTGAGCTGGACATTTTCATTGTCATTTATCTTGAAGTGGTTGAAGAGATTGCGAAGAACATCGATTCTTGAGTCTCTCTAAGTTACGCCCAGCCAGTCCCAGACCAGCTTTGCAGTTTCCACTGCACTCACATGGCCATACTATCCTTTGGTCAGATAACCACAGATGATGTTCTTGGCGGTTGAGTCCAATTGAGCAAATCTCTTGACATTAGCAGCGGTGACGCCTTCACCGACTTTGGGAACGCCAGTCTTGACGTCATACCAGAGATCAACATCAATGGCTTCAAGATGCATGCGCATCTTGTTCTTCCAGTAGGGGTAGTCAGTGCCATCGAAGATGGGGCACGCAGCGGAGACCTTGATTATCCTTGCAGTCGACATAGCTAAAACTCCAAGTGGATAAACCGAATCACACGGAACAAGGGAGTACCTTGCTCTAATACCAATTGAAAGTGCTAGTTATTGACTAGAGGGGGGGGTGAATAGGCGATTTTTATGAATGTATTCAAAACACAGTGGCTTTGAAGACAAACAGGTAAACTGAGCCTATATAGTAAGCAGCGGATGAAGACTACACTAGGCAAGCATTAGTCAAGCATACAATACAGAGAAAGCATGAAGACTAACTGCAACTAGGTATAAAAGATCAGAATGGAAGATAGTATGAATCTAAACAGATGTAAGTCTTCACATGATGAAGTCAAATGAATCAGGCAGGCAAGCAATGACTTCATGAAGACAAACTGTAAGTAAGGAGAGTAGAGGATAGAACCAATCGCTTGGTGAAGACAAGGATTTGGTAGACCAGTTCGAGTTGCTGTGACAACTGTACGTCTGGTTAGGGGGGCTGAGATTGAACTCAGAAGATTGTGTCTTCACCTTATTCCCCTTGAGCTAAGGACACCCAGTCCTCGCCCAATCACTCTGGTAAGTCTTCGAGGTAGACTTCCAAACCTTCACAGACTTCGTTCACCGGCAGTCCATAATGACTCTTGGATGCGCGATGCCTAACCGGCTGGAGGATTAACATTCCTCAAGTGTAACAAGTCTTTAGATCATGTAGACAGAAAGACTTCAGTGATGCCTAACACTCTTTGGCTCTGGGTGTTTTGGGCTTTGTCCTCGCAAGGATCTCTCTCTCGAATGCTTCAGAGGTGGGTTGCTCTCAAACGACAAAAGTCATGCACTAACTCTGAGCAGCCACCAATTTATGGTGTAGGGGGTGGGCTATTTATAGCCAGGAGGCAACCCGACCTGATATGTCCGAAATGACCATGGGTCACTAAGGAACTGACATGTGTCCAACGGTCAGATATCAAACACACGCGGCAGCTTGGCTTGGGCTACAAGCAAAGCTGACTCATCCAGCTCTAGATAAGATTTGCTCTCATCGTCTTCGCTCAAAGACATAGGATTTGGATGAGCATCACTTCAGTCACTCTGACTTTGTTCATTTGGACCCCACTTAACAATACGGTGGTTCCTATGAGTCAATAAAGAAGAAAGGAAACTACAAAACAGCTATGTCTTCGCACTCCATAGTCTTCAAGTGAATATCTTCACATGTCATAATTTTCATCGTGAATGTATTCATGAACCACCATTGTCTACAATGTCTTCACACATTTTTAGGGGTCGTCTCTGGTAGGTAAACTGAATCAATGAGGGACACTACCTGTGTTATCCTACAATTCTCACAAACACATTAGTCCCTCAACCACGTTTGTCATCAATACTCCAAAACCAACTAGGGGTGGCACTAGATGCACTTACAACTACCCCATCTCACGTGATGATCAGACATGGGTTAGTTTATTTTGATCACGTATCACTTATATGACTTAAGGGATGTCTATTTAAGTGGGATTTCTTAAGTAATTTGATTAACTGTACTTTATTTATCATGTACTTAGTCCTGGTAGCATTTGCAAATTATGTTGTAGATCAATAGCTCACATTGTAGCTCCCCTATGTTTTTTGACATGTTCCTAGAGAAAACTACGTTGAAAGACGATAGTAGCAATGATGTGTACTGGTTCCGTGATCTAAGGATTATCCTCATTACTGCATAGAAGAATTATGTCCTTGATGCACCGCTAGGTGACAGACCTATTGCAGGATTAGATGCAGATGTTATGAATGTTTGGCAAGCTCGATATGATGACTACTTAATAGTTTAGTGCGCCATGCTTTACAGCTTAGAACCGGGACTTCAAAAATGTTTTGAACGCCATGTAGCATATGACATGTTCCAAGAGCTGAAATTGGTATTTCATACTCATGCCTGTGTCGAGAGGTATGAGACCTCTGACAAGTACTTTGCCTACAAGATGGAGGAGAATAGCTCAGCTAGTGAGAATGTGCTCAGAATGTCTTGGCACTACAATCGCTTGAATCAAGTGGGAGTTAATCTTCCAAATAAGATAGTGATTGACAGAGTTCTCTAGTCACTATCACCAAGCTACTAGAACTTCGTGATGAACTATAATGTGCAAGGGATAACGGAAACGATTCCCGAGCTCTTCGCAATGCTGAAATCAGCGAAGGTAGAAATCAAGAAAGAGCATCAAGTGTTGATGGTTAACAAGACCACTAGTTTCAAGAAAAAGGCCAAAGGAAAAGAAAGGGAACTTCAAGAAGAATGGCAAGCAAGTTGCCACTCCCGTGAAGAAGCCCAAAGTTGGACCTCAGCCTGAAATTGGGTCCTTCTCCAGCAAAGGGAATGGTCACTGGAAGCGTAACTACCCCAAATACTTGGCGGATAAGAAGGATGGCAAAGTGAAAATAAGTATATTTGATATTCATGTTATTGATGTGTACTTTACTAGTGTTCATAGCAACCCCTGGGTATTTGATATCGGTTCAGTTGCTATGATTAGTAACTCGAAACAGGAGTTGCAAAATGAAAAGAGACTAGTTAAGGGCGAGGTGACGATGTGTGTTGGAAGTGATTCCAAGGTTGATAAGATCACCATCGCATACTCCATCTACCTTCGGGATTAGTGTTGAACCCAAATAAATGTTATTTGGTGTTTGCTTTGAGTATGAATATGATTAGATCATGTTTATTGCAATACCGTTATTCATTTAAGTCCGAGAATAATTGTTGTTCTGTTTACACGAATAAAACCGTCTATGGTCATACACCCAATGTAAATGGTTTACTGAATCTCGATCGTAGTGATACACAAATTCATAATATTGATGCCAAAAGTTACAAAGTTGATAATGATAGTGCAACATATTTGTGGCACTATCATTTAGGTCATATTGGTGTAAAGCACATGAAGAAACTCCATGCAGATGGACTTTTGGAATCACTTGATTATGAATCATTTGATACTTGCGAACCATGCCTCATGGGCAAGATGACTAAAACTTCGTTCTCCGGAATAGTGGAGTGAGCCAATGACTTATTGGAAATAATACATACCAATGTATGCGGTCCGATGAGTGTCGAGGCTTGTGGCAGGTATCATTATTTTCTGACCTTCACAGATGATTTGAGCAAATATATCTACTTAATGAAACACAAGTCTGAAACATTTGAAAAGTTCAAAGAATTTCAGAGTGAAGTGGAGAATCATCGTAACAAGAAAATAAAGTTTCTACGATCTGATCGCGAAGGCGAATATTTCATTTAAAACAATGTGGTATAGTTTCACAACTCACGCCACCTAGAACACCATAGCGTAATGGTGTGTACGAACATCGTAACCGTACTTTATTAGATATGGTATGATCTATGATGTCTCTTACCGATTTACCACTATTGTTTTGGGGTTATGCATTAGGGACAACCGCATTCATGTTAAATAGGGCACGTCTAAATCCATTGAGATGACACTGTATGAACTATGGTTTGGCAAGAAATCTAAGCTATCGTTTCTTAAAAGTTTGGGGATGCGATGCTTATGTCAAAAAGGCTTCAGCCTGAAAAGCTCGAACCCAAAGCAGAGAAGTGCGTCTTCATAGGATACCCGAAAGAAACTATTGGGTATACCTTCTACCATAGATTCGAAGGCTAAAACATTTGTTGCTAAGAATGAGTCCTTTCTAGAGAAGGAGTTTCTCTCGAAAGAAGTGAGTGGGAGGAAAGTAGAACTTGATGAGTTAATTGTACCTTCTCTCGAATTGGAAAGTAGTACATCAGAGAAAACTACTCTAGTGATACCTACACCAACTAGAGAGGAAGCTAATGATGATGATCATGAAACTTTAGATCAAGTTACTACAGAACCTCATAGGTCAAACAGAACATGATACACACCAGAGTGGTATGGTATTCCTGTTCGGGAAGTCATGTTACTAGACCATGGTGAACGTACGAACTATGAAGAAGCTATGCTGAGCCCAGATTCCGGTAAATGGCTTCAGGCCATGAAATCTGAGATAGGATCCATGTATGAGAACAAAGTGCGGACTTTGGTGGACTTGCCCGATGATCGGCGAGCCATAGAAAATAAATAGATCTTCAAGAAGAAGACTGACGCTGATGGTAATGTTACTGTCCACAAAGCTCGACTTGTTGCAAAAGGTTTTCGACAAGTTCAAGGAGTTGAATACGATGAGACTTTCTCATCCGTAGCGACACTTAAGTCCGTCCGAATCATGTTAGCAATTGCCGCATTTTATGACTATGAAATCTGGCAAATGGACGTCAAAACTGCATTCCTTAATGGATTTCTTAAAGAAGAGTTGTATATAATGCAACCAGAAGGTTTTCTCGATCCTAAATGTGCTAACAAAGTGTGCAAGCTCCAGTGATCCATCTATGGACTGGTGCAAGCATCTCACAGTTGAAATATATAGTTTGATGAGGTGATCAAAGCATATGGTTTTATACAGACTTACAATGAAGCCTGTATTTACAAGAAAGTGAGTGGGAGCTCTGTAGAATTTTTTATATTATATGTGGATGACATATTGCTGATTGGAAATGGTATAGAATTTCTGGATAGCATAAAAGGATACTTGAATAAGAATTTTTCAATGAAAGACCTCGGTGAAGCTGCTTACATATTGGGCATCAAGATCTATAGAGATAGATCAAGACGCTTGATAAGATTTGCAATGACTACATACCATGACAAGAGTTTGAAGGAGTTCAAAATGGACCAGTCAAAGAAGGAGTTCTAGCCTGTATTGTAAGGTGTAAAGTTGAGTAAGACCCAAAGCCCGACCACGGCAGAAGATAGAGAGAGAATGAAAGTCATTCCCTATGCCTCGGCCATAGGTTATATAAAGTATGCCATGTTGTGTACCAAACCTGTTGTGTACCTTTCCATGAGTTTGGCAAGTAGGTACAATAGTGATCTAGGAGTAGATCACTAGACAACAATCAAAATTATCCTTAGAGGACTAAGGAAATATTTCTCAGTTATGGAGGTGATAAAGAAATCGTCGTAAAGACTTATGTCGATGCAAGCTTTTACACCGATCCAGATGATTTTGAGTCTCAATCTGGATATGCATTGAAAGTGAGAGCAATTAGCTAGAGTAGCTCCATGCAAAGCATTGTAGACATAGAAATTTGTGAAATACATGCGGATCTGAATGTGACAGACCCATTGACTAAACTTCTCTCACAAAGAAAAACATGATCACACCTTAGTACTATTTGGGTGTTAATCACATGGTGATGTGAACTAGATTATTGACTCTAGTGAACCCTTTGGGTGTTGGTCACATGGAAATGTGAAATATGGGTGTTAATCACATGATGATGTGAACTATTGGTGTTAAGTCACATAGTGATGTGAACTAGATTATTGACTCTAGTGCAAGTGGGAGACTGAAGGAAATATGCCCTAAAGGCAATAATAAAGTTGTTGTTTTATATTTCCTGATTCATGATAAATGGTTATTATTCATGCTAGAATTGTATTGATCGGAAACCTTAATACATGTGTGAATACATAAACAAATATCATGTCCCTAGTGAGCCTCTACTAGACTAGCTCGTGGATCAAAGATGATTAAGGTTTCCTAACCATGGACATGAGTTGTCATTTGATAACTGGATCACATCATTAGGAGAATGATGTGATGGACAAGACCCATCCGTTAGCTTAGCATAATGATGATTTAGTGTTATTGCTATTGTTTTCTTCATGTCAAATACATATTCCTTCGACTATGAGATTATGCAACTCCCGGATACCAGAGGAATGCCTTATGTGCTATCAAACATCACAATGTAACTGGGTGATTATAAAGATGCTCTAAAGGTATCTCTGAAGGTGTTTGTTGGGTTGGCATAGATCGAGATTAGGATTTGTCACTCCGAGTATCGGAGATGTATCTCTGGGCCGTCTCAGTAATACACATCATAAGAAGCCTTGCAAGCAAAGTGACTAATGATTTAGTTGCAGGATGATGTATTACGGAGGGTATCGGGTACATATAGGGTCACTGGAAGGGTTTCCGAGCACCTCCGGCAAAGATATGGGCTTAATGGGCCAAGGGGGGATAGACCAGCCCACAAGGGGCTGGTGCACCCCTCCACCAGGCCAGCCAGCCCTAGGGAAAGGAAAGGGGGGAGGGCAAGTCCCTCCTTCCTTTCCCTCATCAAGGGAGAAAGGAAAGGGGGGCGCCACCTCCCCCTTCCTTCCCCTGGCGCCTATACAATGAAGGGGGGCCAAACCAGGATAGGAGCCCAAGTGGGATTCGGCCCCACTTGGGGCACCCCTTGGCCTCTCCCCTCTCCCTCCCACCTATATATATGAGGAGGGGGCGCCTAGCACACACCAGATCAATTGTTAGCCGTGTGCGGCGCCCTCCTCCACAGTTTACGACTCCGGTCATAACTTCGTAGTGCTTAGGCGAAGCCCTACGGAGATCACTTCACCCTCACTGTCAGCACGCCGTCGTGCTGACGAAACTCATATACTACGTCAACACCTTACTGGATCAAGAAGGCGAGGGACGTCACCGAGCTGAACGTGTGCAGAACTCGGAAGTGTTGTACGTTCGGTACTCGATCGATGGATCGCGAAGAAAGTTCGACTACATCAACCGCGTTGTGAAACGCTTCCGCTTACGGTCTACAGGAGTACGTAGACACACTCTCCCCCTCGTTGCTATGCATCTCCTAGATAGATCTTGCATGATTTTGAAATAGCATGCTACGTTCCCCAACAGTGGCATCATGAGCCAGGTCTATGCGTAGATGATATGCACGAGTAGAAAACAAAGAGTTGTGGGTGGTGATCGTCATACTGCTTACCACCAATTTCCTATTTTGATTCAGCGGTATTGTTGGATGAAGCGGCCCGGACCAACCTTACATGACCACGTTCATGAGACTGGTTCCATCGACAGACATGCAACTAGTTTTGATAAAGGTGGCTCGCGGGTGTCTGTTTCTCCTACTTTAGTTGAATCGAATATGACTGCGGTCGGTCCTTGTTGAAGGTTAAAACAGCAAACTTGACAAATCACCATTGTGGTTTTAATGCGTAGGTAAGAACGGTTCTTGCTAAAAGCCCATAGCAGCCACGTAAAACTTGCAACAACAAAGTAGAGGACGTCTAACTTGTTTTGGCAGGGTATGATTGAAGGAAATATGCCCTAGAGGCAATAATAAAGTTATTATTTATTTCCTTATTTCATGATAAATGTTTATTATTCATGCTAGAATTGTATTAACCGGAAACATAATACATGTGTGAATACATAGACAAACATAGTGTCACTAGTGTGCCTCTACTTGACTAGCTCGTGAATCAAAGATGGTTAAGTTTCCTAGCCGCAGACATGAGTTGTCATTTGATTAACGGGACCACATCATTAGGAGAATGATGTGATTGACTTGACCCATTCCGTTAGCTTAGCACTTGATCGTTTAGTATGTTGCTATTGCTTTCTTCATAACTTATACAAAGTTGATAATGATAGTGCAACATATTTGTGGCACTATCATTTAGGTCATATTGGTGTAAAGCACATGAAGAAACTCCATGCAGATGGACTTTTGGAATCACTTGATTATGAATCATTTGATACTTGCGAACCATGCCTCATGGGCAAGATGACTAAAACTTCGTTCTCCGGAATAGTGGAGTGAGCCAATGACTTATTGGAAATAATACATACCAATGTATGCGGTCCGATGAGTGTCGAGGCTTGTGGCAGGTATCGTTATTTTCTGACCTTCACAGATGATTTGAGCAAATATATCTACTTGATGAAACATAAGTCTGAAACATTTGAAAAGTTCAAAGAATTTCATAGTGAAGTGGAGAATCGTCGTAACAAGAAAATAAAGTTTCTACAATCTGATCGTAGAGAAGAATATTTGGGTTACGAGTTTGGCCTTCATATTAAACAATGCGGAATAGTTTCACAATTCACGCCACATGGAACACCAAGTGTAATGGTGTGTCCGAACATCGTAACCGCACTTTATTGGATATGGTGTGATCTATGATGTATCTTACCGATTTACCACTATCGTTTTGGGGTTATGCATTAGACATAGCTGCATTCACTTTAAATAGGGCACCATCTAAATCCGTTGAGACGACACCGTATGAACTATGGTTTAGTAGTAAACCTAAGCTATCGTTTCTTAAAGTTTGGAGTTGCGATGCTTAAGTGAAAAAGGTTTTAACCTAATAAGCTCGAACCCAAATCGGAGAAGTGCGTCTTCATAGAATACCCAAAGGAAACTGTTGGGTACACCTTCTATCACAGATCCGAAGGCAAAAACATGCGTTGCTAAGAATGGATCCTTTTAGAGAAGGAGTTTCTCTCGAAAAAAGTGAGTGGGAGGAAAGTAGAACTTGATGAGGTAACTGTACCTGCTCCCTCGTTGGAAAGTAGTTCATCACAAGAACCGGTTCCTGTGACAACTACACTAATCAGTGAGGAAGCTAATGATAATGATCATGAAACTTTAGATCAAGTTATTACCGAACCTCGTAGGTCAACCAGAGTAAGATCCGCACCGGAGTGGTACGATAATCCTATTCTGGAAGTCGTGTTACTTGACCATGACGAACCTACGAACTATGAGGAAGCGATGATGAGCCCAGATTCCGCAAAATGGCTTGAGGCCATGAAATCTGAGATGGGATCCATGTATGAGAACAAAGTATGTACTTTGGTTGACTTGCCTGATGATCGGAAAGCCATCAAGAATAAATGGATCTTCAAGAAGAAGATTGATGCTGATGGTAATATAACTGTCTACAAAGCTCGACTTGTTGCGAAAGGTTTTCGACAAGTTCAAGGGGTTGACTACGATGAGACTTTCTCACCCGTAGCAATGCTTAAGTCTGTTCGGATCATGTTAGCAATTGCCGCATTTTATGATTATGAAATATGGCAAATGAATGTCAAAACTGCATTCATGAATGGATTTCTGGAAGAAGAGTTGTATATGATGCAACCGGAAGGTTTTGTCGATCCCAAAGGTGCTAACAAAGTGTGCAAGCTCCAGCGATCCATTTATGGACTGGTGCAAGCCTCTCGGAGTTGGAATAAACGCTTTGATAGTGTGATCAAAGCATATGGTTTTATACAGACTTTTGGAGAAGCCTGTATTTACAAGAAAGTGAGTGGGAGCTCTGTAGCATTTCTGATATTATATGTAGATGACATATTGTTAATTGGAAATGATATAGAATTTCTAGATAGCATAAAGGGATACTTGAATAAAAGTTTTTCGATGAAAGACATCGGTGAAGCTGCTTACATATTGAGCATCAAGATCTATTGAGATAGATCAAGACGCTTGATAAGTTTTTTCAATAAGTACATACCTTATCAAGATTTTGAAATAGTTCAAAATGGAACAGTCAAAGAAAGAGTTCTTGACTGTGTTGCAAAGGTGTGAAATTGAGTAAGACTCAAATCCTGACCACGGCAGAGAATGAAAGTCAATCCCTATGCCTCAGTCATAGGTTCTATAAAGTATGCTATGCTATGTACCAGACCTATTGTATACCTTGCTCTGAATTTGGCAAGGGAGTACAATAGTGACCTAGGAGTAGATCACTGGACAATGGTCAAGAATATCGTTAGTGAGGACTAAGGAAATATTTCTCAATTATGGAGGTGATAAAAGAGCCCGTCGTAAAGAGTTACATCGGTGCAAGCTTTCACACCAATCCAGATGACTCTAAGTCTCAATTTGGATACATATTGAAAGTGGGAGCAATTAGCTAGAGTAGCTCCGTGCAGAGCATTGTAGACATAGAATATTTGCAAAATACATATGGCTCTGAATGTGACAAGACCCGTTGACTAAACTTCTCCCACGAGCAAAACATGATCACACCTTAGTACTCTTTGGGTGTTAATCACATAGCGATGTGAACTAGATTATTGACTCTAGTATACCCTTTGGGTGTTGGTCACATGACGATGTGAACTATGGGTGTTAATCATATACAGATATGAATATTGGTGTTAAATCACATGGCGATGTGAACTAGATTACTGACTCTAGTGCAAGTGGGAGACTGAAGGAAATATGCCCTAGAGGCAATAATAGAGTTATTATTTATTTCCTTATTTCATGATAAATGTTTATTATTCATTCTAGAATTGTATTAACCGGAAACATAATACATGTGTGAATACATAGACAAACATAGTGTCACTAGTGTGCCTCTACTTGACTAGCTCGTGAATCAGAGATGGTTAAGTTTCCTAGCCATAGACATGAGTTGTCATTTGATTAACGGGATCAAATCATTAGGAGAATGATGTGATTGACTTGACCCATTCTGTTAGCTTAGCACTTGATCGTTTAGTATGTTGCTATTGCTTTCTTCATAACTTATACATGTTCCTATAACTATGAGATTATGCAACTCCCATTTACCGTAGGAACGCTTTGTGTGCTACCAAACGTCACAATGCAACTGGGGGATTATAAAGCAGCTCTACAGGTGTCTCCGAAGGTACATGTTGGGTTGGCGTATTTCGAGATTAGGATTTGTCACTCCGATTGTCGGAGAGGTATCTCTGGGCCCTCTCGGTAATGCACATCACTATAAGCCTTGCAAGCAATGTAGCTAATGAGTTAGTTACGGGATGATGCATTACGTAACGAGTAAAGAGACTTTCCGGTAATGAGATTGAACTAGGTATTGGGATACCGACGATCGAATCTCGGGCAAGTAACATACCGATGACAAAGGGAACAAACATATGTTGTTATGTGGTTTGACCGATAAAGATCTTCGTAGAATATGTAGGAGCCAATATGGGCATCCAGGTTCCGCTATTGGTTATTGACCAGAGAGATGTCTCAGTCATGTCTACATAGTTCTTGAACCCGTAGGGTCCGCACGCTTAACGTTCGTTGACGATATAGTATTATATGAGTTATGTATGTTGGTAACTGAATGTTGTTCGGAGTCCCGGATGAGATCACGGACATGACGAGGAACTCCGGAATGGTACGGAGATGAAGTTTAATATATGGGATAATGTTGTCTGGTCTCCAGAAGGGTTCCGGAATTCACCGGAAGGGGTTCCGGATGTTTCTTGAAATGTTTGGGTACGAGAACACGTTATTTGGGCCAAAGGGGAAAGCCCACAAGGTTTTTGGAAAGTGCAAAAGGAAGTTTTGCGGAGTCCAAGGGCCAGACGCCGGGAACCCTGACGTCTGGCCCTGGAGTCCGAGAAGGACTCTTGCCTTTCGGGTGAAACTGACTTTGTGGAGGCTTTCACTCCGAGTTTCGACCCCAAGGCTCAACATATAAATAGAGGGGCAGGGCTAGCACCAAAGACACATCAAGAAACACCAAGTCTTGTGCCGACAACCCCGTCCCCTCTAGTTTATCCTCCGTCGTAGTTTCCGTAGTGCTTAGGCGAAGCCCTACGGAGATTGTTCTTCACCAACACCGTCACCACGCCGTCGTGCTGCCGGAACTCATCTACTACTTCACTCGTCTTGCTGGACCGAGAAAGCGAGGACGTCATCGAGCTGAATGTGTGTAGAACTCGGAGGTGTCGTGCGTTCGGTACTTGGATCAGTCGGATCGTGAAGACGTACGACTACATCAACCGCGTTGATAAACGCATCCGCTTAGCGATCTTCAAGGGTATGAAGATACACTCCCCCTCTCGTTGCTATGCATCACCATGATCTTGCATGTGCGTAGGAATTTTTTTGAAATTACTACATTCCCCAACAATGATGTGATGTGATATGGTCAAGACATGATGTGATATACATTATTATATGAGATGATCATGTTTTGTTATCTATTGGCAACCGACAGGAGCCTTATGGTTGTCTCTTTATTGTATGAAATGCAAACGCCATGTAATTGTTTTACTTTATCGCTATGAGTTAGCAATAGTCGTCGAAGCAATAGTTGGCGAGATGACCATGACACAACGATGGAGATCAAGGTGTCAAGTCGATGATGATGGAGATCATGACAATGCTTTGGAGATGGAGATCAAAAGCACAAGATGATGATGGCCATATCATGTCACATATTTTTGATTGCATGTGATGTTTATCCTTTATGTATCTTATTTTGCTTAGAACGGCGGTAGCATTATAAGATGATCCCTCCACTAAATTTCAAGGTAAAAGTGTTCTCCCTGAGTATGCACTGTTGCTACAGTTTGTCGTGTTGGGACATGAAAACCCACAAGTGTAGGGGATCGCAACAGCTTTTGAGGGTAAAGTATTCAACCCAAATTTATTGATTCGGCACAAGGGGAGCCAAAGAATATTCTTGAGTATTAGCAGTTGAGTTGTCAATTCAACCACACCTGGATAACTTAGTATCTGCAGCAAAGTATTTAGTAGCAAAGTAGTATGATAATAAAGGTACCGGTAGCAAAAGTAATATTTTTGGGTTTTGTAGTGATTGTAACAATAGCAACGGTAAAGTAAATAAGTGAAACACAAGATGTGAAAAGCTCATAGGCAATGGATCAGTGATGGATAATTATGTCGGATGCGATTCCTCATGTAATAGCTATAACATAGGGTGACACAGAACTAGCTCCAGTTCATCAATGTAATGTAGGCATGTATTCCGTAAATAGTCATACGTGCTTATGGAAAAGAACTTGCATGACATCTTTTGTCCTACCCTCCCGTGGCAGCGGGGTCCTAGTGGAAACTAAGGGATATTAAGGCCTCCTTTTAATAGAGAACCGGAACAAAGCATTAGCACATAGTGAATACATGAACTCCTCAAACTATGGTCATCACCAAGAAGTATCCTGATTATTGTCACTTCGGGGTTGTCGGATCATAACACATTATAGGTGACTATAGACTTGCAAGATAGGATCAAGAACACACATATATTCATGAAAACATAATAGGTTCAGATCTGAAATCATGGCACTCGGGCCCTAGTGACAAGCATTAAGCATAGCAAAGTCATAGGAACATCAATCTCAGAACATAGTGGATACTAGGGATCAAACCCTAACAAAACTAACTTGATTACATGGTAAATCTCATCCAACCCATCACCGTCCAGCAAGCCTACGATGGGATTACTCATGCACGGTGGTGAGCATCATGAAATTGGTGATGGAGGATGGTTGATGATGACGACGGCGACGAATCCCCCTCTCTGGAGCCCCGAACGGACTCCAGATCAGCCCTCTAGAGAGAGATTAGGGCTTGGCGGAGGCTCCGTATCGTAAAACGCGATGAAATTTTCTCTCTGATTTTTTTCTCCGTGAGACGGAATATATGGAGTTGGAGTTGAGGTTGGCGGAGCCTCAGGGGGCCCACGAGACAGGGGGGGCGCACCCAGGGGGGAGGGCGCGCCCCCACCCTCGTGGATAGGCTGTGGGCCCCCTGGTCTTGATTCTTTCGCCAATATTTTTTACATTTTCCAAAAAGTGCCTCCGTGGATTTTTAGGACATTCCGAGAACTTTTGTTTTCTACACATAAAACAACATCATGGCAGTTCTGCTGAAAACAGCGTCGGTCCGGGTTAGTTTCATTCAAATCATGCAAGTTAGAGTCCAAAACAAGGGCAAAAGTGTTTGGAAAAGTAGATATGTTGGAGACGTATCAACTCCCCCAAGCTTAAACCTTTGCTTGTCCTCAAGCAATTCAGTTGATAAACTGAAAGTGATAAAGAAAAACTTTTACAAACTCTAATTGCTCTTGTTGTTGTAAACATGCAAAGCCAGCATTCAGGTTTCATCAAATATTATGAACTAACCATACTCACAATAACACTTAGGTCTCACAATTACTCATATCAATAGCATAATCAGCTAGCGAGCCATAATAATAAAACTCGGATGACAACACTTTCTAAAAACAATCATAACATGATATAACAAAATGGTATCTCGCTAGCCCTTTTTGAGACCGCAAAACATAAATGCAAAGCACCTTTAAAGATCAAGGACTGGCTAAACATTGTAATTCATGGTAAAAGAGATCCAGTCAAGTCATACCCAATATAAACCAATAGTAATGAATGCAAATGAAAGTGTGCTCTCCAGCGGGTGCTTTTTAATAAGAAGGGTGATGACTCAACATAAAAGTAAATAGATAGGCCCTTCGTAGAGGGAAGCAGGGATTTGTAGAGGTGCCAGAGCTCGATTTTAAAATAGAGAGGAATAACATTTTGAGCGGCATACTTTCGTTGTCAACGCAACAACTATGAGATGGTTGTATCTTCCATACTACATGCATTATAGGCAGTTCCCAAACAGAATGGTAATGGTTTATACTCCCCCAACCACCAACAAGCATCAATCCATGGCTTGCTCGAAACAACGAGTGCCTCCAACTAACAACAGCTCTGGGGGAGTTTTGTTTAATTATTTTGATTTGCTTTGACCTTTTAGGATCATGGGACTGGGCATCCCGGTTACCGGCCCTTTCTCGTGAATGAGGAGCGGAGTCCACTCCTCTTGAGAATAACCCACCTAGCATGGAAGATATAGGCAACCCTAGTTGTAACATGAGCTACTCGAGCATACAAAACAGAATTTCATTTGAAGGTTTGGAGTTTGGCACATACAAATTTACTTGGAACGGCAGGTAAATACCGCATATAGGAAGGTATAGTGGACTCATATGGAACAACTTTGGGGCTTGAGGAGTTTGGATGCACAAGCAGTATTCCCGCTTAGTAGAGGTGAAGGCTAGCAAAAGACCGGGAAGCGACTAACTGAGAGAGCGACAACAGTCATAAACATGCATTAAAATTAATTCACACCGAATACAAGCATGAGTAGGATATAATCCACCATGAACATAAATATCATGAAGGCTATGTTGATTTGTTTCAACTACATGCGTGAAAATGTGCCAAGTCGAGTCACTCAATTCATTCAAAGGAGGATACCATCCCTTCATACCACATCATAATCATTCTAGTAGCACGTTGGCACGCAAGGTAAACCATTATAACTCATAGCTAATCAAGCTTGGGACAAGAAACTATAATCTCTAAATGTCATTGCAAATATGTTTACTTCATAATAAGCTGAATCAGGAATGATGAACTCATCATATTTACAAAAACAAGAGAGGTCGAGTTCATACCAGCTTTTCTCATCTCAATCAGTCCATCATATATCATCATTATTGCCTTTCACTTGCACGACCGAACGATGTGTATAATAATAATAGTGCATGTGCACTGGACTAAGCTGGAATCTGCAAGCATTCAACTCAAGAGAGAAGACAAAGTAATATGGGCTCTAAATTAAATAAATAATCATGCATAAGAGAGCCACTAAACATTTTCAATATGGTCTTGTACTCTCGACCCACAAAGAAAAGAAAAGAGAATAAAACTATTTACACGGGAAAGCTCCCAACGAGTAAGAAGAAGAACAAGAAATCTTTTTGGGTTTTCTTTTTAATTTCTACTACAAGCATGGAAATTAAACTAACTAAATTTATTTGGTTTTTCTTAAGGTTTATCAAACACACAAGAAGAAAGCTAGAAAAAGGAAATGAAACTAGCATGGATAATACAGTGAAAGAGTATGAGCACCGACGACTAGTGTGTGAACATGAATGTAAAGTCAGTGAGAAATACGTACTCCCCCAAGCTTAGGCTTTTGGCCTAAGTTGGTCTAATACCAAGGACCGCCTGGCTGATATCCGTAGTTGTAACTGGGGTCGTACTAAGATGCAGCATTAACCGCCTCCTGAGCTGCGGCATGTTGGCGAGCCGCCTCCGCTCTCCCCTCGTGTTTAGCTGCTTCCTCCCTGGTAACAACATATCTTCCTTTTGCCTGATAATCAAAAAGGAGAGGAGCGGGAAGAGTAACATGGATGACGTTGCGTCTATCATAGATTAGTCGATAATGGAGGAATTGTTCATTCCTCTAAGAAAATGATGGTTGACCATAGCGTCATAATCTAAATAAGCAGGAGGTAACATCATATCCCCCTCTCGTGGGGCTATACCAAGATAATTAGCCACACGGGTTGCATAAATTCCTCCAAATAAATCTCCAGCTCTACCATTATTCTGCAACCTACGTGCAACTATTGCCCCCAAGTTATAACCTTTATAACCTAACACAGCACTCTTGAGGACACAAAGATCAGGGACACACATATGACATGCTTCGTCTTTACCGTTAATGCATCTAACAATGAAGAGAACAAAATAATGTATAGCAGGAAAATGAATGCTCCCTATGGTAGCTTGTGCTATGTCCCTGGATTCTCCCACAGTAATACTAGCAAGGAAATCTCTAAATTCATATTTGTGGGGGTCATTAATATTACCCCACTGCGGAAGTTTGCAAGCAGTTGTAAAATCCTCTAAGTCCATGGTATAAGATGTATCATAAATATCAAATAGGACACTAGGAGAATTACGCGTACAGTTATATTTAAACCTCCGCACAAAGGAATCAATCAATTGATAGTACCGAGGACACTTATCTTGTAAGAAGTCCTCCAGCTCAGCATTACGCACATACGCGTCAAATTCCTCCTTAAAGCTTGCTTCGATCATACAATCATCGGATGGCCACTCACAAGCTCGTACATCCGTGTACCTTGGTAATTCAACATCTTGCTCACGTACAGCAATCCTGGGCCCTTTCTTTACCGAGGAACCACCTTGATACAATCTCCTAGACATAATTCTTTTTCTGAAAAATTTCTGAAATTTTAGTAACTTCAAAATAAAAGTGAATAAAACTAAACAAGATTGATAGCAACTACTCCCACAAGTGCCTAGAGCCTATATCATGCATTAGAATTGCTTGGGACCTCATAAATTCAACATGCAAGCTCAAGAACATGGTCACCTATGCAGCAAAAATTTGCAATGAATAAAGCACTAGAACAAAAACTAATTGGACCAATGGAGGAGTCACATACCAAGCAACAATCTCCCAAAGCAGTTTTGTGAATGGAGCTTTAAGCAAGGAGATCAAAAATCGCAACAAAACAAGCTAGAACTCGTGCTTGAGCTGGATGGGGATTTTTTTAGGGAAGAAGATGGAGTGTGTGGGTGCTGGCATAAGTGGAGGGGGGACACCAGGGGCCCACGAGACAGGGGGGCATGCCCAGGGTAGGTGGGCGCGCCCTCCACTCTCGTGGCCTGGTGCTTGCCCCTCCTGCAGTGATTTTAGTGCCTAAAATCCTCAAATATTCCAAAAAAAATCATACTAAATTTGCAGGGCATTTGGAGCACTTTTATTTTCGGGATATTTTTTAATGCACGGATAATTCAGAAAACAGACGGATAATACTATTTTTGCTTTATTTATTCTAAATAACAGAAAGTAAAAAGACGGTAGAGAAGGTTGTGCCTTCTATTTCATCCATCTCATGATCATCAAAATGAATCCACTAACAAGGTTGATCAAGTCTTGTTAACAAACTCATTCCGAATAACACGGAACAGGAGAAATTTCGAATAACACTAAGTTACCTCAACGGGGATATGAACATCCCCAACAATAAGAATATCATACTTTTTCTTGACAGTAGGGAGAGGAAATTCAAAACCTCCAATAATGATAGTTGGAACTTTTCCAATAGAATTGATGCTATGGACTTGAGATTGTTTCCTCGGAAAGTGTACCGTGTGCTCATTACCATTAACATGAAAAGTGACATTGCCTTTGTTGCAATCAATAACAGCCCCTGCAGTATTCAAAAAAGGTCTATCAAGGATAATCGACATACTATCGTCCTCGGGAATATCAAGAATGACAAAGTCCGTTAAGATAGTGACATTTGCAGCCACAACAGGCACATCCTCACAAATACCGACAGGTATAGCAGTTGATTTATCAGCCATTTGCAAAGATATTTCAGTAGGTGTCAACTTATTCAATTCAAGTCTACGATATAAAGAGATAGGCATAACACTAACACCGGCTCCAAGATCACATAAAGCAGTTCTAACATAATTTCTGTTAATGGAGCATGGTATAGTTGGTACACCCGGATCTCCAAGTTTCTTTCGTATTCCACCCTTAAAAGTGTAATTAGCTAGCATGGTGGAAATTTCAGCTTCCGGTATCTTTCTTTTGTTTGTAATGAGATCCTTCATATACTTAGCATAGGGATTTACTTTGAGCATATCAGTTGAGCGCATACGTAAGAAGATAGGTCTAATCATTTCAGCAAAGCGCTCAAAATCCTCATCATCCTTTGTCTTGGATGGTTTAGGAGGAAAGGGCATGGGTTTCTGAACCCATGGTTCTCTTTCTGTACCTTGCTTCCTAGCAACAAAATCTCTCTTATCATAACGTTGATTCTTTGATTGTGGGTTATCAAGATCAACAGCAGGTTCAATCTCTACATCATTGTGTTTGCTAGGTTAAGCATCAACATGGACATTATCATTAACATTATCACTAGGTTCATGTTCATCACCTGATTGTGTTTCAGCATCAGAAATAGAAATATCATTGGGATTCTCAGGTGTGTCCACAATAGGTTCACTAGAAGCATGCAAAGTTCTATCCTTTTCTTTTTCTTCTTTTTATATGAACTAGGTGCCTCTAAATTATTTCTCTGAGAATCTTGCTCGATTCTCTTAGGGTGGCCTTTAGGATACAAAGGTTCCTGAGTCATTCTACCAGTTCTAGTAGCCACTCTAACAGCAAAATCAGGTTTATTATTTAATTCATCAAGCAAATCATCTTGAGCTTTAAGTACTTGCTCAACTTGAGTAGCAACCATAGAAGCATATTTGCTAATGAGTTTGAGTTCACCTTTAACTCTAGCCATATGATCGCTCACGCGTCCTATCTCGAAAGCATTATTCTTTAACTCTCTACCAACATAAGCATTAAAACTTTCTTGTCTAGCCATAAAGTCATCAAATTCATCTAAGCATGGGCTATGAAATTTAGTAGAGGGAACTTCACTTTATCATATCTATAGAGAGAAATTACCTTTACTACCTGTGTCGGGTTATCAAGACAATGTGGTTCTTCAACAGGCGGTATATTAAGACCATGTATTTCTTCAATAGGTTGTAAATTCTTAACATCTTCAGCTTTAATACCTTTTTCTATCATTGATTTCTTTGCCTCTTGCATATCTTCAGGACTGAGAAATAAAACACCTCTCTTCTTTGGAGTGGGTTTAGGAATAGGTTCAGGAGTTGGCTCAATTGGTTTAGGAATTGCCTCAGGAATTGGCTCAGGAAGAGTCCAATTATTTTCATTAGTCAACATATTATTCAATAGTAATTCAGCTACGTCGACTGTTCTTTCCCTGAAAACACAACCAACACAACTATCCAAGTAGTCCTTGGAAGCATCGGTTAGTCCATTATAAAAGATATCAAGTATTTCATTTTTCTTGAGACGATGATCAGGCAAAGCATTAAGTAATTGGAGAAGCCTCCCCCAAGCTTGTGGGAGTCTCTTCTTTGATTTGCACAAAATTAAATATTTCCCGCAAGGCAGCTTGTTTCTTATGAGCAGGGAAATATTTAGCAGAGAAGTAATAAATCATATCCTGGGGACTACGCACACAACCAGGAGCAAGAGAATTATATCAAGTCTTAGCATCACCCTTTAATGAGAACGAAAATATCTTAAGGATATAATAATAGCGAGATTTATCATCATGAGTAAACAGGGTGGCTATATCATTCAACTTGGTAAGATGTGCCACAACAGTTTTAGATTCAAGGCCATAAAAAGGATCAGATTCAACTAAAGTAATAATCTCAGGATCAATAGAGAATTCATAATCCTTATCAGTAACACAGATAGGTGAAGTAGAAAAGGCAGGTTCAGGTTTCATTCTAGCATTAAGAGATTGTTTCTTCCATCTAGCTAATAACTTCTTAAGATCATATTTATCATTGCAAGCAAAGATAGCTCTAGCAGCTTCTTCATTCATAACATAACCCTCAGGAACAACAGGCAATTCATAATCATTGGGAGAATTTTCATCATCACTATTATCAATAATAGCATCTTCAATAATTTCATTCTCCCTAGCCCTAGCAAGTTGTTCATCAAGAAATTCACCTAATGGCAAAGTGGTATCATGCACATAAGTAGTTTCATCATAAGTATCATGCATAGCAGAAGTGGCATCATCAATAACATGCGACATATCAGAATTCATAGCAGTGGCAGCTTTAGGTGTCGCAAGCTTACTCAAAACAGAAGGAGAATCTAGTGCAGAGCTAGATGGCAGTTCCTTACCTCCCCTCGTAGTTGAGGGGAAAATCGTAGTTTTCGCGTCTTTCAAGTTCTTCATAGTGATCAACAGATATAAATCCCAAGTGACTCAGAGAATAGAGCTATGCTCCCCGGTAATGGCGCCAGAAATTAGTCTTGATAACCCACTAGTGTAGGGGATCACAACAGCTTTAGAGGGTAAAGTATTCAACCCAAATTTATTGATTCGACACAAGGGGAGCCAAAGAATATTCTCGGGTATTAGCAGTTGAGTTGTCAATTCAACCACACCTGGATAACTTAGTATCTGCAGCAAAGTATTTAGTAGGAAAGTAGTATGATAATAAAGGTAACGGTAGCAAAAGTAATATTTTTGGAGTTTTGTAGTGATTGTAACAATAGCAACGGAAAAGTAAATAAGTGAAGCACAAGATGTGAAAAGCTCGTAGGCAATGGATCGGTGATGGATAATTATGTCAGATGCGATTCCTCATGTAATAGCTATAACATAGGGTGACACAGAACTAGCTCCAGTTTATCAATGTAATGTAGGCATGTATTCCGTAAATAGTCATACGTGCTTATGGAAAAGAACTTGCATGACATCTTTTGTCCTACCCTCCCGTGGCAGCGGGGTCCTAGCGGAAACTAAGGGATATTAAGGCCTCCTTTTAATAGAGAACCGGAACAAAGCATTAGCACATAGTGAATACATGAACTCCTCAAACTATGGTCATCACCAAGAAGTATCCCGATTATTGTCACTTCGGGGTTGTCGGATCATAACACATTATAGGTGACTATAGAATTGCAAGATAGGATCAAGAACACACATATATTCATGAAAACATAATCGGTTCAGATCTGAAATCGTGGCACTCAGGCCCTAGTGACAAGCATTAAGCATAGCAAAGTCATAGCAACATCAATCTCAAAACATAGTGGATACTAGGGATCAAACCCTAACAAAACTAACTTGATTACATGGTAAATCTCATCCAACCCATCACCGTCCAGCAAGCCTACGATGGGATTACTCACGCACGGTGGTGACCATCATGAAATTGGTGATGGAGGATGGTTGATGATGACGACGACGATGAATCCCCCTCTCCGGAGCCCCGAACGGACTCCAGATCAGCCCTCCAGAGAGAGATTAGGGCTTGGCGGCGGCTCCATATCGTAAAATGCGATGAAACTTTCTCTCTGATTTTTTTCTCCGCGAGACAGAATATATGGAGTTGGAGTTGAGGTCGGCGGAGCCTCTGGGAACCCACGAGACAGGGGGGCGCGCCCAGGGGGGAGGGCGCGCCCCCCACCCTTGTGGACAGGGTGTGGGCCCCCTGGTCTTGATTCTATCACCAATATTTTTTATATTTTCCAAAAAGTGCCTCCATGGATTTTCAGGACATTCCGAGAACTTTTGTTTTGTACACATAAAACAACATCACGGCAGTTCTGCTGAAAACAGCGTCAGTTCGGGTTATTTTCATTCAAATCATGCAAGTTAGAGTCCAAAACAAGGGCAAAAGTGTTTGGAAAAGTAGATACATTGGAGACGTATCAGGACACCACATGATGATCGGGAGTGATAGACTCTACGTTCACATACAATAGGTGTAAGCTCGATTTACACACGCGGAATACTTGGGTTAAACTTCACGAGCCTAGCATGTACAGACATGGCCTCAGAACACTGGAGATCGAAAGATTGAAAGTGACTCATATAATAGATATGATCAACATAGAGATGTTCACCATTGATGACTACCCCATCTCACATGATGATCGAACATGGGTTAGTTGATTTGGATCACGTTATAGTTAGATGACTTGAGGGATGTCAATTTCAGTGGGAGTTCTTAAGTAATTTAATTTAATTAATTAAACTTTAATTTATCATGAACTTAGTCCTGATGGTGTTTGCAAATTATATTGTGGATCAATAGCTCGCGTTGTAACTCCCCTATGTTTTTTGATATGTTCCTAGAGAAGACTAAGTTGAAAGATGATGGTAGCAATGATGCGGACTGGGTCCATGACCTGAGGATTATCCTCATTGCTGCACAAAAGAGTTATATCCTTGATGCACCACTAGGTTACAAACCTATTGCAGGAGCAGATGCAGACGTTATGAATGTTTCGCAAGCTCAGTATGATGACTACTTGATAGTTTAGTGCACCATGCTTTATGACTTAGAACCGGGACTTAAAAAACATTTCGAACGCCACAGAGCATATGAGATGTTCCAAGAGCTGAAATTGGTATTTCAGACTCGTGCCCATGTCGAGAGGCATGAGACCTCGTACAAGTACTTCGCCTAAAAGATGGAGGAGAACAACTCAGTTAGTGAGCATGTGCTCAAAATGTCTAGGTACTACAATCGCTTGAATCAAGTGGGAGTTAATCTTCCAAATAAGATAGTGATTGACAGACTTCTCTAGTCACTATCACCAAGTTACTAGAACTTCGTGATGAATTATAATATGCATGGGATGATGAAAACGGTTCCCGAGTTTTTTGCCATGCTAAAATTGGCGAAGGTAGAAATCTAGAAAGAGCATCAAGTGTTGATGGTTAACAAGACCACTAGTTTCAAGAGAAAGGGCAAGGGAAAGCAAGGGAAGTTCCATAAGAATGACAAGCAAGTTGTCACTCCCGTGAAGAAGCCCAAAGTTGGACCTAAGCCTGAAACTGAGTGCTTCTCCTCCAAAGGGAATGGTCACTAGAAGTGGAACTGCCCAAAATACTTGGCGGATAAGAAGGATGACAAAGTAAACAAAGGTATATTTCATATACATGTTATTTATGTGTACCTTACTAGTATTCGTAGTAGCTCCTGGGTATTTGATGCTGGTTCAGTTGATAAGATTAGTAACTCAAAATAGGAGTTGCAGAATAAACAGAGACTAGTTAAGGGCGAGGTGATGATGTGTGTTGGAAATGATTGCAATATTGATACAATCACCATCGCATGCTCCCTCTACTTTCAGGATTAGTGTTGAACCTAAATAAATGTTATTTGGTGTTTGTGTTGAGCATGAATATGACTGGATCATGTTCATTGCAATACGATTATTCATTTAATTCAGAGAATAATTGTTATTCTGTTTACATGAATAAAACCTTCTATGGTCATACACCCAATGTGAATAGTTTATTGAATCTCATCGTAGTGATACATGCTACCTCTTGAGCACTGCGTTGGATTTCCCCGAAGAGGAGAGGATGATGCAGTAAAGTAGCGTAAGTATTTCCCTCAGTTTTTGAGAACCAAGGTATCAATCCAGTAGGAGACCACGCACAAGTCCCTCGTACCTGCACAAAACGATAGCAAATCGCAACCAACGCGATTAGAGGTTGTCAATCCCTTCACGGCCACTTACGAGAGTGAGATCTGGTAGAGATGATAAATAATATTTTTGGTATTTTTGATAGATAGATGCAAAGTGAAAAGTAAAAGGCAAAGTAAAACCAAAGCAAGTAATAAAGCGATAGAGATTGATATGATGAGAATAGACCCGGGGGCCATAGGTTTCACTCGTGGCTTCTCTCAAGAGCATAAGTATTCTACGGTGGGTGAACAAATTACTGTTGAGCAATTGACAGAATTGAGCATAGTTATGAGTATATCTAGGCAATGATCATGTATATAGGCATCACGTCCGAGACAAGTAGATCAAAACGATTGTGCATCTACTACTATTACTCCACTCATCGACCGCTATCCA
Organism: Triticum aestivum; assembly: GCF_018294505.1. Taxonomy (NCBI): domain Eukaryota; kingdom Viridiplantae; phylum Streptophyta; class Magnoliopsida; order Poales; family Poaceae; genus Triticum; species Triticum aestivum. Next base: position 292,069,381 of record NC_057798.1, on the reverse strand, counting down.
GCATGCATCTAGAGTATTAAGTTAAAAACAGAGTAACACCTTAAGCAAGATGACATGATGTAGAGGGATAAATTCATGCAATATGATAAAAACCCCATCTTGTTATCCTCGATGGCAACAATACAATACGTGCCTTGGAACCCTTTCTATCACTGGGTAAGGACACCGCAAGATTGAACCCAAAGCTAAGCACTTCTCCCATTGCAAGAACTACCAATCTAGTTGGCCAAACCAAAAAGGATAATTCGAAGAGACTTGCAAAGATAACTCAATCATACATAAAAGAATTCAGAGAAGAATCAAATATTTTCCATAGATAATACTGGATCATAAACCCACAATTCATCAGTCTCAACAAACACACCGCAAAAAGAAGAAGATTACATCGAATAGATCTCCACGAGAGAGGGGGAGAACATTGTATTGAGATCCAAAAAGAGAGAAGAAGCCATCTAGCTACTAGCTATGGACCCGAAGGTCTGAACTAAACTACTCACACTTCATCGGAGGGGCTATGGTGTTGATGTAGAAGCCCTCCATGGTGGATGCCCCCTCCGGCGGAGCTCCGGAACAGGCCCCAAGATGGGATCTCGTGGATATAGAAGGTTGCGGTGGTGGAATTAGGTTTTTGGCTCCTCCCTGATCATTTGGGGATACGTAGGTATATATAGGAGGAAGGAGTACGTCGGTGGAGCAACAGGGGGCCCACGAGGTAGGGGGCGCGCCCAGGGGGGTGCCCTCCACCCTCGTGACCGCCTCTGGCACTTCTTGGAGTAGGGTCCAAGTCTCCTGGATCACGTTCGTTGAGAAAATCAGGTTCCCGAAGGTTTCATTCCATTTGGACTCCGTTTGATATTCTGTTTCTTCGAAACACTGAAATAGGCAAAAAAACAACAATCTGGGTTGGGCCTCTGGTTAATAGGTTAGTCCCAAAAATAATATAAAAGTGGAAAATAAAGCCCAATATAGTCCAAAACAATAGATAAAGTAGCATGAAGCAATCAAAAATTATAGATACGTTGGAGACGTATCAGGCATCCCCAAGCTTAATTCCTGCTCGTCCTCGAGTAGGTAAATGATAAAAAAGAATTTTTAATGTGGAGTGATACTTTGGCATAATTTCAATGTAAATCTTCTTAATTGTGATATGAATATTCAGATCCGAAAGATTCAAGACAAAAGTTCATATTGACACAAAAATAATAATACTTCAAGCATACTAATCAAAGCAATCATGTCTTCTCAAAATAGCATGGCAAAAGAAAGTTCATCCCTACAAAATCATATAGTTAGGCTATGCTTCATTTTCGTCACACAAAGATGTTCCCAACTTCTATACCCATGATGACAAGCCAAGCAATTGTTTCATACTTAAATAATCTCAAACTTTTTCAACCTTCACGCAATACATGAGCGTGAGCCATGGATATAGCACTATGGGTGTAATAGAATATGATGATGGGATTGTGTGGAGAAGACAAAAAAAGAGAAAGTCTCACATTGACGAGGATAATCAACAGGCTATGGAGATGCCCATCAATTGATGTCAACATGAGGAGTAGGGATTGCCATGCAACGGATGCACTAGAGCTATGAATGCTCAATAAAAGAAAACTAGTGGGTGTGCATCCAACTTGCTTGCTCACAAAGACCTAGGGCATTTGAGGAAGCCCATCATAGGAATATACAAGCCAAGTTCTATAATGAAAGATTCCCACTAGTATAAAAAGACAACTTAATGAGACTCACTACATGAAGAATAAGGTGCTACTTTGAAGCATAATATGTGAGACTCACTACATGAGGAACAATGTGCTACTTTGAAGCACAAGTGTGGAAAAGGAGATAGTAACATTGCCCTTTTTATTTATTTTCTTTTTTTGGGGCCTTTCTTTTTTTTTCTTTTGGCCTTTCTCTTTTTTTTATTTGGGCAATGCTCTAAAAATGATGATCATCACACTTCTATTGATTGCAACTCGAAACCTGGAACAAGATATGACTCTATATGAATGCCTCCGGCGGTGTACCGGGATGGTGCAATGAATCAAGAGTGACACGTATGAAAAATAATGCATGCTGGCTTTGCCACAAATACGATGTCAACTACATGATCATGTGATGGCAATATGACAAAAGTAATGTATGTCATGATGATGATGATGGAAGTTGCATGGCAATATATCTCGGAATGGCTATGGAAATGCCATGATAGGTAGGTATGATTGCTGTTTTGAGGAAGATATAAGGAGGTTTATGTGTGATAGAGCATATCGTATCACGGGGTTTGGATGCACCGGCGAAGTTTTCACCAACTCTCGAGGTGAGAAAGGGCAATGCACGGTACCGAAGAGGCTAGCAAAGGCAGAAAGGTGAGAGTGCGTATAATCCATGGACTCGACATTAGTCAAAAGAACTCATATACTTATTGCAAAAATTTAGAAGCCATCAAAAATCAAGTACTACGTGCATGCTCCTAGGGGGATAGATTGGTAGGAAAAGACCATCGCTCGTCCCCGACCGCCACTCATAAGGATGCACAAGCCAGGTACACTTCATGTTTCAAATTTGTTACACAACTTTAACAATACATGCATGCTACGGGACTTGCAAACTTCAACACAAGCATTTCTCAAATTCATAATCACCCAAGTAGCATGACTTTGATATTATCACCTCCATATCTCAAAACAATTATCAAGCATCAAACTTATCTTAGTATTCAATTCACTCAAAATAAAGTTTCACATATCTTGAACACCAAGTATATTAACATTAAGCAAATTGCCATGCTATTAATGACTCTCAAAATAATCTAAGTGAAGCATGAGAGATCAATAGTTTCTTTAAAACAAATCCACCACCGTGCTCTAAAAGATCTAAGTGAAGCACTAGAGCAAAAATTATCACGCTCAAAAGATATAAGTGAAGCACTATGAGCAAAACTATCAAGCTCAAAAGATATAAGTGAAGCACATAGAGTATTCTAACAAATTCCAAATCATGTATGGCTCTCTCAAAAGGTGTTACAGCAAGGATGATTGTGGTAAACTAACAAGCAAAGACGCAAATAATACAAGACGCTCCAAGCAAAACACATATCATGTGGTGAATAAAAATATAGCTCCAAGTAAATTACCGATGGAAGTGGACGAAAGAGGGGATGCCTTCCGGGGCATCCCCAAGCTTTGACTTTTTGGTGTCCTTGGATTATCTTGGGGGTGCCATGGGCATCCCCAAGCTTAGGCTCTTGCCACTCCTTGTTCCATAATCCATCAAAAGAATTCACCCAAAACTTGAAAACTTCACAACACAAAACTCAACAGAAATCTCATGAGCTCCGTTAGAGAAAGAAAACAAAAGACTACTTCAAGGTACTGTAATGAACTCATACTTTATTTATATTGGTGTTAAACCTACTGTATTCCAACTTCTCTATGGTTTATAAACTATAGCCATAGATTCATTAAAATAAGCAAACAACACACGTAAAACAGAATCTATCAAAAACAGAATAGTCTGTAGCAATCTGTAACTAACGCAAACTTCTGGAACTCTAAAAATTCTACAAAAATAGGAAGTCATGTACAATTTTTTATTGAACAGCAGAAAAAAGAATCAACGCAAAATCACGTTTCTGTGATTTAGCAAAATTATATTCGTGCGCGCAAAGTTTCTGTTTTTTAGAAGAATCAAATAAACTATCATCGTAGGTTATCCTATAGGTTCTACTTGGCACAAACACTAATTAAAAGATAAAACCACATCTAAACAGAGGCTAGATGGATTATTTATTCCTAAACAGAAGAAAAAACAAAAAAACACAAAATAAAATTGGGTTGCCTCCCAACAAGCGCTATCATTTAACGCCCCTAGCTAGGCATAAAAACAAGGATAGATCTAGGTATTGCCATCTTTGGTAGGAAATCCATAAGTGGCTCTCATGATAGATTCATATGGTAATTTTATTTTATTTCTAGGGAAGTGTTCCATGCCCTTCTTTAAGGGAAATTGGAATCGAATATTCCCTTCCTTCATATCAATAATTGCACCAATCATTCTAAGGAAAGGTCTACCAAGAATAATAGGACATGAATGATTGCAATCTATATCAAGAACGATAAAATCTACGGGCACATAATTCCTATTTGCAACAATAAGAACATCATTGATTCTTCCCACAGGTTTTTTAATAGTGGAATCCGCAAGATGCAAGTTTAGAGAGCAATCATCAAAATCACGGAAATCTAGCAAATCACACAAAGCTTTGGGAATAGTAGAGACACTAGCACCCAAATCACACAAAGCATGAAACTCATAATCTTTAATTTTAATTTTAGTAGTAGGTTCCCACTCATCATAAAGTTTTCTAGGGATAGAAACTTTCAACTCAAGTTTTTCTTCATAAGATTGCATCAAAGCATCAACAATGTGTTGAGTAAAGGCCTTATTTTGACTATAAGCATGAGGAGAATCTAGCACAGATTGCAACAAGGAAATACAACCAATCAAAGAGCAATTTTCATAATTAAATTCCTTGAGATCAAAAATAGTGGGTTTAGCAAAATCTAGGTTTTTATTTCTTTCAATCCCACTTTCATCAATTTCATCATCAAGATCTAGAAACTCCGAATTCTTAAAACGCCTTCTAGGTAAAGGAAGATAATCTTTAGTTTCATCAAGATTCATAATGCTCGGTCGTGTAGTCTGGCTCTTCTGGGTCTTCCTCCTCATCATCAGCATCCTGACTTTCCTCTTCACTTCAAGGGGTGGGGGAGTGGAGGAGTTCAACACGGTGTTGCTTTGCTGGTGGAGTGAAGAGCTTGCGGTAATCCCTTGCGCTCATGCAGTGTTGCTGTGGTGGTTCTCCATCCTTTGGGGGTCTTCCTCCTCTATATGCAATTGCGGGTTGTCCAGGGGGAGCACCTTCTTTCTTGATCCTATCCATCTTCACTTGAGCTTGGAGAAGAAGTGCCTTGGTCTCATGAAGTTCTTTTTGGAGCTCCATTGATTCTGAGGCCAAGTGTTGTGCCAAACTATTGGCACAAAGGCTGAAGTAGGTCTGGAATCAGAGTGGAAGCCCTTCTTCTAATGGTGGAGCTGGTGCACTGCTCTCGTCCTCACCTTCCTTCCGATAAGGCAAGAAGCGGGTTGCCAACTCGTCTGCCATCTCTGGAAGAAGGTCCCGGAGGCGGGTGAGTGCCTTGAGGGTTGCCGTCTCAATAGCAAGAACCAGAGTTGCCATCTGGTGTCCCTCAAAGAACCAGCTTGTGGGAGAGTCATTAGCCTTCACGATCACTTCCACATGATACTCCGTCTCGGTGTCATTGATCCAATGCTCATGGTAGGTGAAAATGGGGGCTCGGTGAAACTGACACTTCTTGAGGCTATCCTCGAGAAGCATGGGATATCCGGTGGTCAAGAAGTCTTCGGGTACGGCTGCCATCTACAAAGATTTAATGGGAGAGGTCAATAAGGGAAATATATCTTGGGTTGGGTAAGCTTTAGAAAAGAAGAGAAGTTTAGATGGTCTCAAGCTAACTAACGTCCATGCTAACTAAGGCTTCCTACAGTCAAGATGGCTCTGATAGCAGCTCTGTGGGGACCCCGACTCATAAGTCGAGATCACGGAATGCACGTGTACAGTGATCCCAGAGATCAATGCTCACTGAACACACAGAAGCTGAATAACAAGAGTCTTACATCCATACATACTGTCTTACACAAATTATGACCATTATGGTCAAGTCTTACATTGATAAAGCCTTAAGGGCTGAACATCAAATGAAACACAAGCAGCGGAAATCTTCGTCGATAAGTAGAACCCATGCCATCTGCCTTAACCCTACAGGCATTCTGACTGGGAAACGTCCTAGTACGCATGTTCGTCTCCAAAGAACTCTTCTTCGAACTCCGGTTCTTCCATGCCTGGTCAATTAAATAACCAGTGGCAAGCCAATGAGTACTTTGAATGTACTCGCAAGCAACCCATGTTTTGGTCCAAAGATGTAACAATACATGATATAGGTAACTTTTTGCAGAAAGCTGGTTTTGAGTGCAATGACATGTTCAACAACTTGTAAGACATGCATCAAGAGAATTCAAGTAACCATGAGGATAGGTTACAGGTATCAACATAAATAGAGTGGGCACCAACCCATCTCAATCATGTCAAATCCTTTGACTTGACCCAAGTTGTTATCCGAACACACACACTGGTTTGTAAACTCTGGACATAGTTTAGGCAGCACCGCCCAACTATCCTTGACCGTGGACACGGCTATTTGAATAGTTTTACACTCTGCAGAGGTTGCACACTTTACCCACAAGATCCGGGGAACTTCCGTGTCATCCATGACCCGCGATACCTCAAGTACCCGGGGTAAGCACCCGATCACTACCTTTCCCTAGACGACACTAACATGGAGTCCACTCGATTAGTAGTGACCCCCGTGCCCAACATTTCACATCTTAAAATTGTGGAGCATCGCTCCCATATTCATCACATACTGGCACGGGGTACCAATGGTGTGTTCGGTGCCCCATAAAAATGTTCTTGGCCGCCCTACCTGGCACGACCCCGTTCCGAGAGAGCGCACCAACAACTCTCCCGTCACTAGTAATGCGGGCTCCAAGCTAGTATCGGTCTAGGTAATCAATAATGCCCTTTCCCATATAAGGGTAGAGTGGTTGCGCATGTAAGGTTGGGACAGTCGACAAATCTTAAATCTAATCCGTTTTCGAAAACAACACACACACTTGCCTCGGTACACCACTTCGTCATCAAGTGGTTACCCATGTCATCATCTCCCCCGGGCATAAGTGGCACCCGATGGGGTTTTCGAAAAGTCTTTTGAAAATACTTTGTCTCCATCACCATGCATATTCCCGTCCCTTTTTGCGTAGCACTACTTGAGCATCCTATCTACTCCCAAAGTCATTACCCTCATAAGAAGGTAGGGTTATGCACAATGCAAGTATCAACGAGGAAGTACGATGGCAAACCATCAAAGTGGATACCACCTCATCATGATTCCGATGCAACAACAATATGGTGCTATATGACATGCATAAAAAGGGTTTCATAGACATGGTCAAAGGGTTGCTTGCCTGGCTCAACAAAGTCTTCTGGGTCTTCAAAGTCTTCTGGTCCAACTCCTTCATCAGCAACGCAATCTATCGTCGCAAAATAATAACGAGAAAAATAAGGCAATAATAAAATAGAAAAACCAAAGTGCTCAGAAAAATGTCAACTCATTTTTGTTAAATACTAGGGTGAAAACTAAGAAGGGGAAAATTCCTAGTTTTGAATTTGGAGTAGCAGAATAGGAGAAATGGATTTACAAAGGTATATTTAAATGCTTAAAATCATATTTAAATATTTACAGTGAAGAAAGTTTGTTGGATTTGAATGAAAGTTGCACCATTAAATAGGTTGAATTACTTTAGGAATTTAGGAGTTGGAATTAATTTATTTGGACAAATATTTTATCCTGTGGAATTTTTGGAAGGGTGACAGAAAAAGAAAAAGGGAAAGGGGCTCTATGCCTGCTGGGTCAGAACAGCCGCAGCGCAGCAGGCCCAGCCAGAGAGGCGGCCCAGCGCGCTGGTGCACGCGCGCGCGCTAGGTTTAAACCTGACGGGCGGGGACCGGGCGTCAGCAAGAGAGAGAGGGGAGATGGAGGGGAGTGGCCGACGGGTGGGGCCCGCCTGTCATCCCTAACCCCGAGTCCAGACGGCCGGCGTGCTCACTAGTGACGATGCAGGGAACGGCGAGGTCGGGCGAGGGCACGGCTGGGCTCAGCGTCGTGTCGCCGTTCGGGTGGAGGTGGTTTCGGTCGCCGGGGTGGCCTGGTTTGCCGGTGACGAGGTCACGCGGCGGAGGCGCTTCGGCCGGCGGCGGTTCCGGCCGTTTCCGGCGGCTACAGAGAGGAGAAACAAGGGGGAAAAGATCAGAGGGCTGCTGGGGTTACAGATCGAGGCCAAGGAGGAGCGGGGGAGGCCTATACCTCACGAACTCCGGCGAGCCGAAGCGGCGGAGCTCGAGCTCGATCTCGAGCTCGGGCGGCTCTGGAGACGAACTAGGGGTGCAGGGGGATGTTTTGGGGAGTGGGATAGCGAGTGGTGAGGAGAGGAGGGCTCGGGGAGGCCCTTAAATAGGCGAACGGGGGGTGCCGTGGACCCGTGCACCGGTGAGCTCCTACTCGTTGCCACATTGCTCGGGAGGAGCTGGCGCCGTGTCTTGGGTGTTTCTGGGCGCGGACTACGCCGAGTGGAGCTAAGGGAGAGAGCGGGGAGGGCTCAGAGACGCCGCGCGTGTGAGGCTGCCCATTGGAGCTCTCAGGCGGCCGGCGCGCGTGCGAGCTGAGGCGAGAGGAGGGAGAGGAAGGAGGGGGACCATGCTGTGGCGTGTTGAGGACGTCGAGGAGCATCGTCGGGCGCGCTGGGGAGGCCCGAGGTGGCCGGAGGCGGTTGGAAGGGGGCGGCTACAGTGCGGGAACGCACTGTAGCGTGCTCCAGAGCGCCCAAATGGCCGGCATGGCCATTCTTTATGCAATGTGGGCGCGCCCCAAGGTGTCTGGTAGCTCAAGGGCGGAGTAAAGAAGTAGGATATGGCCTTGGATGCCCTGGGTGGCCAGTAGGAGAAGAGAGAGGGAGAAGAAGAGGGAGAAATGGGATGTCCAAAGAGAGAAAGTGGGGTTTTACCCATCCAATAATTGAGCTGTGGGTTTGCCATTGTTACTGGAGGTGAAAGGGGGCTAGGAGGTGTTGTGGTAAAAAGTGGGGCTCACGGAGATTAGTGGAAGAGCCCCAAACAGGGTTTTTAGTTAACATGCAGAAGGTGTTTGATATGGTTTTGGGGTACTTGCACTAATTTACTTCCTGTGGCACTTGGCAGGGATGTTTGTCATGACAAAATGATAGGGAAAAAGGAAGATGAGCTCATTTGGATGAGTTTGCTAATGAAACTTTGGCAAACCCTAGAAATTAGCAGAAATGAACTTGTGTAGATCTAGTTGAGAAAATCACTTCTCCTTGATGCCCCACTTGGTGTAGTGGCCTCATTTGGTCATGTGAACATGCTCACAAAAGTTGGGGTCAAGGAGAGAAAGTTGGTAGTACAAACTTGTTCAAATATGATTCTGGTCAGAGAGGGTTTTGGGGCATTTTGGTGAACCAAAATTACTTTAATTGACATGAGGCTTTGCAAGGTGATCACAATATGCACTTGTGACTTGCTGGATTTTCCTTGGATTGTTTTGAAAATATTTCCTCTAGAAATATTTCAAATCCTTGAAATGGGCAAAAATGGTTTTGGGAGGTTTTGTCCAATATTTTGAACATGACCATGTGTTGAAACTCTTATATATGGAAAATATATGTCCACTGAGTTTCCCTGATTTTTGTCAAATATTTTTGCAACAATAAAATATTTTTTCCCTATTAAAGACCATTTCTGGCCTTAAGAAAAAGCTTTTAAATAAAATAGGAAAATAGCTTTTAAAATTATATTTTTGTGGTTTATGGGAGTCCTACATCTAATAGGATTCAAATATACCTTTTGAAATATTTTTCATACCCCAAATCAAGTACTTTCAGTGCAAACCTCAATTTAGGGGTTTTGGAAAACTAATTTTTGAAAATACTATTTGGCCAAATTATTCTTGTAAGAAAATACTATATTGCTCTATACACATGGCATGATCATTGGGCAGAAGTTTGGGGCAAGGAGATGAAGTATATAAGGTGGAGTTGTGTTGACTTTAAAGAGCACTTAAAAAATCACAGAGAGAAAACCAACTCCAAATAAAAGCCAAATAATGCAAAAGTTTTTGTTGGTCCAAATTTTCATGCTTTAATAATGCAAATGAAATGTTACAAAATACAGGGTGTGACAGACCTAACCCCCTTACAAGAATCGCATCCCCGAGATTCCTAAACTAGGCTTTAAAGAGATACGAAAACTCGGATCTAAGGTATTCTTCACGTTCCCAAGTTGCTTCTGCTTCAGTGTGGTTGCTCCACTGGACCTTGAAGTACTTGATGGTGCGCCTTCGAGTGTGTCGCTCAGCCTCATCCAAAATGCAGATGGGCCTCTCACGGTAGGTCAAATCAGGCTGAAGGTCAATGGCTTGGTGATCAATGTCCTTGTAGAGATCAGGCTTGACTGGAACTTGGAGGCACTTCCGGAGTTGTGACACATGAAATACGTTGTGCACATCGGATAGTTCAGGTGGCAGTTCCAACTGGTAAGCCACTTCTCCTCGTCGGTCAGTGATCTTGAAGGGGCCGATGTATCTTGGGGCGAGCTTTCCTTTGACATGGAAGCGCTGGGTCCCCTTGAGAGGTGTGACCCGGAGATAGACAAGGTCTCCAACTCGGAAGTTTACGCCTCTACGACGTGAGTCAGCGTAGCTCTTCTGCCTTGACTTGGCAGTCTTCAAACGCTCCCTGACAAGATGGACTTGCTCTTCTGCTTCACGGAGGATATCGGGCCCAAAGACAAGTCCTTCTCCGGTGTCTGACCAATTGAGGGGTGTGCAGCACTTCCATCCGTATAACACCTCAAATGGTGCCATCTGAAGGCTTGAGTGATAACTGTTGTTGTAAGAGAACTCGGCGAAAGGGAGGCAATCTTCCCACCTAGCTCCATATGCTAAGACACAGGCTCGGAGCATGTCTTCGACTATCTGATTCACTCCTTCTGTCTGACCTCCGGTCTGTGGGTGGAAAGCAGTACTAAAGGACAACTTGGTCCCCATGGCTTCTTGGAACTTCTTCCAGAACCTTGAGGTAAACTGGGTTCCTCGATTTGACACAATCTCCTTGGGAACACCATGAAGGCTTATGATTTTGTTGATGTATAGAGTTGCTAGCTGGTTAACATCATAGGTAGTCTTAACAGGAATGAAATGGGCTACTTTGGTCAAATGATCGACTATGACCCAGATGGAGTCATGTCCCTTGTTTGACCTAGGTAGTCCAGTGATGAAATCCATTCCGAGTTTATCCCATTTCCACTTGGGAACCTTGAGTGATTGGAGCAATCCAGCAGGTCGCTGATATTCAGCCTTGACTCTTTGGCATACATCACACTTTGCAACGTAGGTGGCAGTCTCCCTTTTCATCCCATGCCACCAAAATCTTTCCTTCAGGTCTTGATACATCTTGGTTCCTCCAGGATGGATGGAATATGGGACGTCATGAGATTCTTGCAAGATCAGATTCTTGAGCTCAACCTTGTTGGGCAGGCAAATGTGATTCCCAAACCACACAATTCCTTTCTCATCCTCTGAGAATCCTGGGGCCTTGCCTGCCTTGATCTTCCTCTTGATGCCTTCAATACTTTCATGTCCCTTTTGAGCTTCCTTAATATCATCCATCAAGGTAGGCCTATCTTCGAGGTTGGCCAAGAATCCTGGTGCAACCAGTTCCAACCCGAAGCTTTCAAGTTCTCCATACAAGGCGGGTAGCTTGCCCTTAAGCATAGCATTCAAGGAACAAGCCTTTCTGCTTAATGCATCTGCTACCACATTAGCCTTCCCAGGGTGGTATTGAACACTGAGGTCATAATCCTTGATCAACTCTAGCCATCTTCTTTCCCTCGTGTTCAATTCCTTTTGAGTGAAAATATACTTCAGACTTTTGTGATCCGTGTATATCTCACACCGCTTCCCTAGGAGGTAATGTCGCCATGTCTTCAGGGCATGAACCACTGCTGCTAACTCAAGATCATGGGTAGCATAGTTCTCTTCATGAGGCCGTAGTTGCCTTGAAAGGTAAGCTACGACTCTGCCCTCTTGCATCAGGACACCTCCTAGTCCGGTTCTTGACGCATCACAGTATATCACAAACTCCTTGTATATATCTGGTGTGGCCAGAACTGGGGCGGTGGTCAGTCTCTTCTTCAGCTCCTGGAAGCTCTCTTCGCACTTCGGAGTCCATTCAAACTTCTTGTCCTTCTTCAAGAGCTGAGTCATGGGTCGGGCAATGCTTGAGAATCCTTCAACGAACTTGCGGTAATATCCTGCGAGTCCGAGGAAGCTTCTGACTTCCTTCACATTGCTTGGGGATTGCCATTCAGTCACGACTTCAATCTTAGCGGGATCGACCGACAATCCTTCTTCGGTCAAAACATGACCCAAGAATCCAACTTCACGCAGCCAAAATTCGCACTTGCTGAACTTGGCATACAGTTGGTGCTCTCGAAGCTTGTCTAGGACCATCCTCAAGTGTTGCTCGTGCTCTTCTTCCGTCTTTGAGAAGACAACAATGTCATCAATGAATACAACGACAAACTTGTCCAAATATTCCATGAAGACCTTATTCATGACATACATGAAGTAAGCCGGGGAATTGGTCAATCCAAAGGACATGACCGTGCACTCATACAGGCCATATCTGGTTAGAAATGCCGTCTTCGGAATATCTTGGGGTCTGATTTTCAGCTGGTAGTACCCAGATTGAGGTCGATCTTGGAGAACACCTTGGCCTCATTGAGTTGATCAAACAGATCTTCAATCTTGGGAAGTGGATACTTGTTCTTAATTGTAACTTCATTGAGGGAGCGGTAGTCAATGCACAAGCGGATGGTACCATCCTTCTTTGCCACAAACAGAATAGATGATCCCCAAGGGGAGGCACTAGGGCGGATAAATCCCTTCCTCAACTCCTCTTCCAGTTGCTTCTTCAATTCTGCTAACTCTTCCGATCCCATTCTATAAGGCTTCTTATAGATGGGTGCTGCTCCGGGCATGAGCTCGATGATGAACTCAATGTCTCGGTCAGGAGGCATTCCTGGTAGCTCATCAGGAAAGACATCGGGGTATTCACATACTACCGGCACTTGCTCCAATCCAACTTCAGTCAGACAGTTGACTTGGTTGGCTTGAGCAGAGGAGGGGTTGGAGGCAAATTTAACTTCGACTCCTTGCTCATTTGTCACAGTGACAGTCCGGTTGGCGCAATCTAACAAGCCTTGGTGCTTGATGAGCCAATTCATTCCTAAGATCACATCCAAGCCTTGTGATCTTACGATGATAAGGTCTGCTAGGAATTCTACCCCATTAATGATAATCCCGACTCCTTTACATCCTATCTTGGCTCTCATCTCTGCTCCAGGGGTTTGTACCACCATAGGGTTTTTCAGGGGTGTAGGGGTCATGCCACTTTTTAATGCAAACTTTTGGGTGACAAATGAATGCGTGGCTCCATAATCAAACAAGACAGTTGTAGGTGCTGAATTGACAAGGAATGTACCCAGCACGACGTCCGAGTCTTCCTGGGCTTCTTCTGCAGTGACATGATTCACATGACCCTTGCTGTTGTTGGGCAGGTTGCGGGGAGCTTGGTTCCTTGGTGGCATTCCACGGCCTTGTCCTGGGTTCTGCGCATTGGGGCGCGGGGCATCGGGCTTCTTGTTGGGGCAATACTTGGAGTAGTGTCCTGGCTGACCACATCCAAAGCAAGTGACTTGGTTGGGGTTGCTGCTCTTGCCAGCATTGTTATTGGGGTTGTTGTAAGCTGGCCTGGGGTTGGCATACTGCTGAGGTGGATAGTTGGTGCGGGGTGCAGGAGCTCTTGGCTGCTGATAGGTTGGCTTGACCGGGGCTGGCTTCCACGGGCGAGGCTTCTGGTTGCTGGAGCTACCCTTGCTGATCATCTTGCGCTTACGGATATCATCCAAAGCACGTCGCTTGTCCTCAAGCATGAGTGCCTTGTTCACCAGATCAGGAAAGGTCGGGCAGTCACACACAACAAGCGAGTACTGCAGAGTCTGGTTAAGGCCTTCCATGAAGCGCTCTTTTTTGGCAGCATCAGTGCTGACATCCTCAGGAGCATACCTTGAGAGAACACTGAACTTCTGCATGTACTCCTTGACAGTGCTACTTCCTTGCTTCAGGGCTCAGAACTCACACTTCTTGATGGCCATGATTCTGGAAGGAATGTGGGCCTTGCGGAATTCTGCCTTGAAGTCATTCAAAGTGATGTTTTGCTCAGCATGCATGGCCTTGAATCCATCCCACCAAGCTCTAGCAGTGCCCCCGAGACAGTGGGCAGCATATGCCACCCTCTCACGGTCTTCAGTGCAGCCGACTAGTTCCAACAAGTCCTCAATGGTGCGGACCCAGTCGTCTGCATCCAGGGGTTCAGCAGTCTCGATGAAGGTGGGTGGTGCATGCTTCTTGAACTCCACCAATGTGGAACGTCCATTGCCGTGTCCCGCCGGCTGGCGATTGACAGCGTGAGCAATCATCTGGAGGGCTGCAGTGTTGGCTTGGCGTTCCTCTCGGAAGGCTTGGAGAAGCTGAGCCATGTCCATGTTTGGAGGAGGTGGTGGGGGTGGAGTCTGTCCTCGGGCTTGGTCCTGGCTGACTCCTGCTTCAGTAGAACCTCTGGCTTCTTGCTGCTGGGTAGAGGTACCAGTACGTGTTACAACAGGCATCCTGTTGGAGCGGTCAAGGTCTCATGATTGGGAAAGATGGGGAAAGCAATATAGATGGGACGCCTAGTAAGGGGGTTGTTATGACACTAATTGTTTTCATGCAAGGGCCAAGAGGGCCAAACACATTCATTAAAGTCCAAATGGGTGATGTAGTCGCTTACAAGTTCCCGAAGGAAAGCACGACGTCCATCAAACACATCAAAAGCAAACACAACACTACATGGTTTCATATGAACCCTTACAAGGACTCGACTTCACATAGGGGTACATGACCTATCCTACCGTAGGGGTTACTAACGGGCATATCCAAGTTGTGAATGATGCCTAAGTGGTGGAATGCGTCGTGTAGTCTGGCTCTTCTGGGTCTTCCTCCTCATCATCAGCATCCTAACTTTCCTCTTCACTTGAAGGGGTGGGGGAGTGGAGGAGTTCAACACAGTGTTGCTTTGCTGGTGGGGTGAAGAGCTTGCGGTAATCCCTTGCGCTCATGCGGTGTTGCTGTGGTGGTTCTCCATCCTTTGGGGGTCTTCCTCCTCTGTATGCGATTGCGGGTTGTCCAGGGGGAGCACCTTCTTTCTTGATCCTATCCATCTTCACTTGAGCTTGGAGAAGAAGTGCCTTGGTCTCATGAAGTTATTTTTGGAGCTCCATTGATTCTGAGGCCAAGTGTTGTGCCAAACTATCATCACAAAGGCTGAAGTAGGTCTGGAATCAGAGTGGAAGCCCTTCTTCTAATGGTGGAGCTGGTGCACTGCTCTCATCCTCACCTTCCTTCCGATAAGGCAAGAAGCGGGTTGCCAACTCGTCTGTCATCTCTGGAAGAAGGTCCCGGAGGCGGGTGAGTGCCTTGAGGGTTACCGTCTCGACGGCAAGAACCAGAGTTGCCATCTGGGGTCCCTCAAAGAACCAGCTTGTGGGAGAGTCATTAGCCTTCACGATCACTTCCACATGATACTCCGTCTCGGTGTCATTGATCCAATGCTCATGGTAGGTGAAAATGGGGGCTCTGTGAAACTGACACTTCTTGAGGCTATCCTCGAGAAGCACGGGATATCCGGTGGTCAAGAAGTCTTCGGGTACGGCAGCCATCTACAAAGGTTTAATGGGCGAGGTCAATAAGGTAAATATATCTTGGGTTGGGTAAGCTTTAGAAAAGAAGAGAAGTTTAGATGGTCTCAAGCTAACTAACGTCCATGCTAACTAAGGCTTCCTACAGTCAGGATGGCTCTGATACCAGCTCTATGGGGACCCCGACTCATAAGTCGAGATCACCGAATGCACGTGTACAGTGATCCCAGAGACAATGCTCACTGAACACACAGAAGCTGAATAACAAGAGTCTTACATCCGTACATACTGTCTTACACAAATTATGACCATTATGGTCAAGTCTTACGTTGATAAAGCCTTAAGGGCTGAACATCAAATGAAACACAAGTAGCGGAAATCTTCGTCGATAAGTAGAACCCATGCCATCTGCCTTAACCCTACAGGCATTCTGACTGGGAAACGTCCTAGTTCACATGTTCGTCTCCAAAGAACTCTTCTTCGAACTCCGGTTCTTCCATGCCTGGTCAATTAAATAACTAGTCGCAATCCAATGAGTACTTTGAATGTACTCGCAAGCAACCCATGTTTTGGTCCAAGATGTAACAATACATGATATAGGTAAATTTTTGCAGAAAGCTGGTTTTGAGTGCAATGACATGTTCAACAACTTGTAAGACATGCATCAAGAGAATTCAAGTAACCATGAGGACAGGTTACATGTATCAACATAAATAGAGTGGGCACCAACCCATCTCAATCACGTCAAGTCCTTTGACTTGACCCAAGTAGTTATCCGAACACACACACTGGTTTGTAAACTCTGGACATAGTTTAAGCAGCACCGCCCAACTATCCTTGACCGTGGACACGGCTATTCGAATAGTTTTACACTCTGCAGAGGTTGCACACTTTACCCACAAGATCCGGGGAACTTCCGTGTCATCCACGACCCGCGATACCTCAAGTACCCGGGGTACGCACCCGATCACTACCTTTCCCTAGACGACACTAACATGGAGTCCACTCGATTGGTAGTGACCCCCGTGCCCAACATTTCACATCTTAAAATTGTGGAGCATCGCTCCCATATTCATCACATACTGGCACAGGGTACCAACGGTGTGTCCGGTGCCCCATAAAAATGTTCTTGGCCGCCCTACCTGGCACGACCCCGTCCCGAGAGAGTGCACCAACAACTCTCCCGTCACTAGTAATGTGGGCTCCAAGCTAGTATCGGTCTAGGTAATCAATAATGCCCTTTCCCATATAAGGGTAGAGTGGTTGCGCGTGTAAGGTTGGGACAGTCGACAAATCTTAAATCTAATCCGTTTTTGAAAACAACACACACACTTGCCTTGGTACACCACTTCGTCATCAAGTGGTTGCCCATCTCATCATCTCCTCGAGCATAAGTGGCACCCGATGGGGTTTTCGAAAAGTCTTTTGAAAATACTTTGTCTCCATCACCATGCATATTCTCGTCCCTTTTTGCGTAGCACTACTTTAGCATCCTATCTACTCCCACCGTCATAACCCTCATAAGAAGGTAGGGTTATGCACAATGCAAGTATCAACGAGGAAGTACGGTGGCAAACCATCAAAGTGGATACCACCTCATCATGATTCCGATGCAACAACAATATGGTGCTATATGACATGCATAAAAAGGGTTTCATAGACATGGTCAAAGGGCTGCTTGCCTGGCTCAACAAAGTCTTCTGGGTCTTCAAAGTCTTCTGGTCCAACTCCTTCGTCAGCAACGCAATCTATCGTCGCAAAATAATAACGAGAAAAATAAGGCAAAAATAAAATAGAAAAACCAAAGTGCTCAGAAAAATGTCAACTCATTTTTGTTAAATACTAGGGTGAAAACTAAGAAGGGAAAATTCCTAGTTTTGAATTTGGAGTAGCAGAATAGGAGAAATGGATTTACAAAGGTATATTTAAATGCTTAAAGTCACATTTAAATATTTACAGTGAAGAAAAGTTTGTTGGATTTGAATGAAAGTTGCACCATTAAATAGGTTGCAATACTTTAGGAATTTGGGAGTTGGAATTAATTTATTTGGAAAAATATTTTATCCTGTGGAATTTTTGGAAGGGTGACAGAAAAAGAAAAAGGAAAAAGGGCTGCGTGCCTGCTGGGCCAGAATAGCCGCAGCGCAGCAGGCCCAGCCAGAGAGGCGGCCGAGCGCGCTGGTGCACGCGCGCGTGCCAGGTTTAATCCTGACGGGCGGGGCCCAGGCGTCAGCGAGAGATAGAGGGGAGATGGAGGGGAGAGGCCGACAGGCGGGGCCCGCCTGTCATCCCTAACCCCGAGTCCAGATGGCCGGCGTGCTCATCGGAGACGATGCAGGGAACGGCGAGGTCGGGCGAGGGCACGGCTGGGCTCAGCGTCGTGTCGCCGTTCGGGTGGAGGTGGTTTCAGTCGCCGGGGTGGCCTGATTCGTCGGCGACGAGGTCACGCGGCGGAGGGGCTTCGTCCGGCGGCGGTTCCGGCCGTTTCCGGTGGCTACAGAGAGGAGAAACAAGGGGGGAAAGATCAGAGGGCTGCAGGGGTTCTAGATCGAGGCCAAGGAGGAGCGGGGGAGGCATGTACCTCGCGAACTTCGGCGAGCCCAAGAGGCAGAGCTCGAGCTCGATCTCGAGCTCAGGCGTCTCTGGAGACGAACTGGGGGTGCAGGGGGATGTTTTGGGGAGTGAGATAGCGAGCGGTGAGCAAAGGAGGGCTCGGGGAGGCCCTTAAATAGGCGAACAGCGGGGTGTCATGGACCCGTGCACCGGCGAGCTCCTTCTCATTGCCACAGGGCTCTGGAGGAGCTGGCATCGTGTCTGGGGTGTTTCTGGGCGTGGACTACGCCGAGTGGACCTAAGGGAGAGAGCGGGGAGGGGTCAGAGACGCCGCGCGTGTGAGGCTGCCCATTGGAGCTCTCGGGCGACCGGCGCGTGTGCGAGCTGAGGCGAGAGGAGGGAGAGGGAGGAGGGGGACCATGCTGTGGCGTGTTGAGGACGTCGAGGAGCATCGTCGGGCGCGCTGGGGAGGCCCGAGGTGGCCGGAGGCGGTTGGAAGGGGGCGGCTATAGTGCGGGAGCACACTGTAGCGCGCTCCAGAGCGCCCAAATGGCCGGCATGGCCATTCTTTATGCAATGTGGGCGCGTCCCATGGTGTCTCATAGCTCAATGGGGGAGTAAAGAAGTAGGAGATGGCCTTGGATGCCCTGGGTGGCCAGTAGGAGAAGAGAGAGGGAGAAGAAGAGGGAGAAATGGGCTGTCCAGAGAGAGAAAGTGGGGTTTTACCCATCCAATAATTGAGCTGTGGGTTTTCCATTGTTACTGGAGGTGAAAGGGGGCTAGGAGGGGTTGTGGTAAAAAGTAGGGCTCATGGAGATTAGTGGAAGAGCCCCAAACAGGGTTTTTAGTTAACATGCAGAAGGTGTTTGATATGGTTTTGGGGTACTTGCACTAATTTACTTCTTGTGGAACTTGGCAGGGATGTTTGTCATGACAAAATGATAGGGAAAAAGGAAGATGAGCTCATTTGGAAGAGTTTGCTAATGAAACTTTGGCAAACCCTAGAAATTAGCAGAAATGAACTTGTGTAGATCTAGTTGAGAACATCACTTCTCCTTGATGCCCCACTTGGTGTAGTGGCCTCATTTGGTCATGTGAACATGCTCGCAAAAGTTGGGGTCAAGGAGAGAAAGTTGGTAGTACAAACTTGTTCAAATATGATTCTGGTCAGAGAGGGTTTTGGGGCATTTTGGTGAACCAAAATGACTTTAATTGACATGAGACTTTGCAAGGTGATCACAATATGCACTTGTGACTTGCTGGATTTTCCTTGGATTGTTTTGAAAATATTTCGTGTAGAAATATTTCAAATCCTTGAAATGGGCAGAAATGGTTTTGGGAGGTTTTGTCCAATATTTTGAACATGACCATGTGTTGAAACTCTTATATATGGAAAATATATGTCCACTGTGTTTCCTTGATTTTTGTCAAATATTTTTGCAACAATAAAATAATTTTTCCCTATTAAAGACCATTTGTGGCCTTAAGAAAAAGCTTTTAAATAAAATAGGAAAATAGCTTTTTAAATTATATTTTTGTGGTTTATGGGAGTCCTACATCTAATAGGATTCAAATATACCTTTTGAAATATTTTTCATGCCCCAAATCAAGTACTTGAAGTGCAAACCTCAATTTACGGGTTTTTGGAAAACTAATTTTTGAAAATACTATTTGGCCAAATTATTTTTGTAAGAAAATACTATATTGCTCTATACACATGGCATGATCATTGGGCAGAAGTTTGGGGCAAGGAGATGAAGTATATAAGGTGGAGTTGTGTTGACTTTAAAGAGCACTTAAAAAATCACAAAGAGAAAACCAACTCCAAATAAAAGCCAAATAATGCAAAAGTTTTTGTTGGTCGAAATTTTCATGCTTTAATAATGCAAATGAAATGTTACAAAATGCAGGGTGTGACAATGCCCCCTCCGGTGGAGCTCCAGAACAGGCCCCAAGATGGGATCTCGTGGATACAGAAGGTTGCGGTTGTGGAATTAGGTTTTTGGCTCCTCCCTGATCATTTGGGGATACGTAGGTATATATAGGAGGAAGGAGTACGTCAGTGGAGCAACAGGGGGCCCACGAGGTAGGGGGCGCGCCCAGGGGGCGCCCTCCACCCTCGTGACCGCCTCTGGCACTTCTTGGAGTAGGGTCCAAGTCTCCTGGATCATGTTCGGTGAGAAAATCACGTCCCTTAAGGTTTCATTCCGTTTGGACTCCGTTTGATATTCCCTTTCTTCGAAACACTGAAATAGGAAAAAAATAGCAATTATGGGCTGGGCCTCCGGTTAATAGGTTAGTCCCAAAAATAATATAAAAGTGGAAAATAAAGCCCAATATAGTCCAAAACGGTAGATAAAGTAGCATGAAGCAATCAAAAATTATAGATACGTTGGAGACGTATCAATACACATATTCATAATATTCATGCCAAAAGATGCAAAGTTGATAATGATAGTACAACATACTTGTAGCACTGCCGTTTAGGTCATATTGGTGTAAAGCGCACGAAGAAAATCCATATGGATGGAATTTTGGAATCATTTGATTATGAATCATTTGATACTTGTGAACCATGCCTCATGGGCAAGATGACTAAAACTCCATTCTTCAGAACAATGGAGTGAGCTAATAACTTATTGGAACCAATACATACCGGTGTATGCGGTCCGATGAGTGTTGAAGCACGCGGCGGGTATCGTTATTTTTTCACCTTCACTGATGACTTAAGTAGATATGGGAATATCTACTTGATGAAACACAAGTCTGAAACATTTGAAAAGTTCAAAGAATTTCAGAGTGAAGTGGAGAATCATTGTAACAAGAAAATAATGTTTCTATGATCTGATCGCACAGGCGAATATTTGAGTTACGAGTTTGGCCTTCATTTAAACAATGTGTAATTGTTTCACAACTCACGCCACCTGGAACACCACAGTGTAATGGTGTGCCGAATGTCGTAACCGCACTTTATTCGATATGGTGCGATATATGATGTCTCTTACCAATTTACAACTATCGTTTTGTGGTTATGCATTAGAGACAGCCGCACTCATGTTAAATAGGGCACCGTCTAAACCCGTTGAGACAACACCGTATGAATTGTGGTTTAGCAAGAAACCTAAGTTGTCGTTTCTTAAAATTTGGGGTTGCGACATTTATGTCAAAAGGTTTTAGCCTGATAAGATCGAACCCAAATCGGAGAAGTGTGTCTTCATAGGATACCCTAAGGAAACAATTGGGTACACCTTCTACCATATATCTGAAGGCAAGATCTTTGTTGCCAAGAATGGAACCTTTCTATAGAAGGAGTTTCTCTCGAAAGAAGTGAGTGGGAGGAAAGTAGAACTTGATGAGGTAATTGTACCTTCTCTCAATTTGGAAGGTAGCTCATCAGAGAAATCCATTCCCATGATGCCTACACCAACTAGAGAGGAAGCTAATGATGATGATCATCAAACTTCAGATCAAGTTACTAGCAAATATCGTAGGTCAACCAGAGCATGATCTGCACTAGAGTGGTATGGTAATCCTGTTCTGGAAGTCATGTTACTACACCATGGCAAACCTCCGAACTATGAAGAAGCTATGATGAGCCAAGATTCTGATAAATGGCTTGAGGCCATGAAATCTGATATAGGATCCAAGTATGAGAACAAACTGTGGACTTTGGTGGACTTGCCCGATGATCGACGAGCCATGGAGAATAAATTGATCTTCAAGAAGGAGGCGGACGCTGATGGTAATGCTACTGTCTAAAAAGCTTGACTTGTCGTAGAAGGTTTTCGACAAGTTCAAGGAGTTGACTACGATGAGACTTTCTCGCCCGTAGCGATGCTTAAGTCTGTCCGAATCATGTTAGCAATTGCCGCATTTTATGATTATGAAATCTGGCAAATGGACGTCAAAACTGCATTCCTTAATGGATTTCTTAAAGAAGAGTTGTATATGATGCAACCAGAAGGTTTTGTTGATCCTAAGGCTGCTAACAAAGTGTGCAAGCTCCAGTGATCCATCTATGGACTGGTGCAAGCATCTCGGAGTTGGAATATACGCTCTGATGAGGTGATCAAAGCATATAGTTTTGTACATACTTTCGGAGAAGCCTGTATTTACAAGAAAGTGAGTGGGAGCTCTGTAGCATTTCTAATATTATACGTGGATGACATATTGTTGATTGGAAGCTATATAGAATTTCTGGATAGCATAGAAGTATACTTGAATAACAATTTTTTAATGAGAGACCTCGGTGAAGCTGCTTACATATTGGGCATCAAGATCTATAGAGATAGATCAAGACGCTTGATAAGATTTTCAATGAGTACATACCTTGACAAGGTTTTAATGAGTTCAAAACGGATAACTCCAAGAAGGAGTTCTTGCCTGTATTGTAAGGTGTGAAGTTGAGTAAAGACTCAAAACCCGACCACGGCAGAAGATAAAGAGAGAATGGAAGGCATTCCCTAAGCCTCAACCATAGGTTCTATAAAGTATGACATGTTGTGTACCAAACCTGTTGTGTACCTTGCCATGAGTTTGGCAAGGGGGTACAATAGTGATCTAGGAGTAGATCACTGGACAGTGGTCAAAATTATACTTAGTTACCTTAAATAGGACTAAGGAAATGTTTCTTGGTTATGGAGGTGATAAAGAGTTCGTCGTAAAGAGTTATGTTGATGCAAGCTTTGACACTGAGCAAGATGACTCTAAGTCTAAATCTAGATACATATTGAACGTGGGAGCAATTAGCTAGAGTATCTCCATGCAGATCATTGTAGACATAGAAATTTGCAAAATACGTAAGGATCTGAATGTGGCAGACCCGTTGACTAAACTTCTCTCACAAGCAAAACATGATCACACCTTAGTACTCTTTGGGTGTTAATCACATGGCGATGTGAACTAGATTATTGGCTCTAGTAAACCTTTTGGGTGTTGGACATATGGCATTGTGAACTATGGGTGTTAATCACATGACGATGTGAACTATTGGTGTTAAATCACATGGCGATGTGAACTAGATTATTGACTCTAGTGCAAGTGGGAGACTGAAGGGAATATGCCCTGGAGGCGATAATAAAGTTGATATTTTATATTTCCTTATTCATGATAAAGGTTTATTATTCATGCTAGAATTGTATTGATTGGAAACCTTCATACATGTGTCAATACATAAACAAACAACATGTCCCTAGTGAGTCTCTACTAGACTAGCTCGTTGATCAAAGATGGTTAAGGTTTCCTAACCATGGACATGAGTTGTCATTTGATAACGGGAGAATGATGTGATGGAAAAGACCCATTCATTAGCTTAGCATAATGATCGTTCAGTTTTATTGTTATTGTTTTCTTCATGTCAAATACATATTCCTTCGACTATGAGATTATGCAACTCCCGGATACCGGAGGAATGCATTGTGTGCTATCAAACGTCACAACGTAACTGGGTGATTATAAAGATTCTCTACAGGTATCTCCGAAGGTGTTTTTTGAGTTGGCATAGATCGAGATTAGGATTTTTCACTCCGAGTATCGAAGAGGTATCTCTGGGCCCTCTCGGTAACACACATCACAAGCTTGTAAGCAAATGAGTAAGCAGTTAGCCACGAGGTGATGTATTATGGAACTAGTAAAGAGACTTGCTGGTAACGAGATTGAACTAGGTATGAAGATACTGACGATCGAATCTCGGGCAAGTAATATACCGATGGACAAAGGGAATTACGTATGTTGTCATAACGGTTCGACTGATAAAGATCTTCGTAGAATATGTAGGAGCCAATATGGGCATCCATGTTTTGCTATTGATTATTGACCAGAGAGGTGTCTCGGTCATGTCTACATAGTTCTTGAACCCGTAGGATCCGCATGCTTAACATTAGATGACGATATAGTATTATATGAGTTATGTGATTTGGTGACCGAATGTTGTTCGGAGTCCCGGATGATATCACGGACATGACGAGGAGTCTCTAAATGGTCGAATGGTATAGAATCATATATAGGATGGTGGTATTCGGACACTAGAAGTGTTCCGGAGGGTACCGGGTACATATAGGGTCACCGGAAGGGGTTCCGGGCACCCCCGGCAAAGATATGGGCTTAGTGGGCCAAGGGAAGGACAGACCAGCCCACAAGGGGCTGGTGCGCCAGTCCACCAAGCCGGCCAGCCCTAGGGAAAGGAAAGGGGGGAGGTCAAGTCCCTCCTTCCTTCCCCTCATCAAGGGAGAAAGGAAACGGGGGCGCCACCTCCCCCTTCCTTCCCCTCGCGCCTATACAAGGAAGGGGGGCCGAACCAGGGCAGGAGCCCAAGTGGGATTCAGCCCCACTTGGGGCGCCCCTTGGCCTCTCCCCTCTCCCTCCACCTATATGTATGAGGAGGGGGGTGCCTAGCACACACCAGATCAATTGTTATCCTGTGCAGCGCCCCCTCCACAGTTTACGCCTCCGGCCATAACTTCATAGTGCTTAGGCGAAGCCCTGCGAAGATCACTTCACTATCACTGTCACCACACCGTCATGCCGAGGGAACTCATCTACTACCTCGACATCTTGCTGGATCAAGAAGGCAAGGGACGTCACCGAGTTGAATGTGTGCAGAACTCGGAGGTGTTGTACGTTCGGTACTTGATCGGTGGATTGCGAAGAAAGTTTGACTACATCAACCACGTTGTGAAACGCTTCCGCTTACAGTCTACGAGGGTATGTAGACACACTCTCCCCCTCATTGCTATGCATCTCCTAGATATATCTTGCGTGAGCATGGGATTTTTTTTTGAATTTGCATGCTACGTTCCCCAACAACAACTACTACGAAATTGTTACTGCTATTACTTTTACCACTGCTATCTTTACTACTACTATCAAACTATCATAGTGTGCTACTGATCACTTTGCTGCAGATATTTAATCTCCAGGTGAGGTTGAATTGACAACTCAACTTTTAATACTTACAAATATTCTTTGGCTCCCCTTGTGTCGAATCAATAAATTTGGGTTGAGTACCCTACCCTCAAAAATTGTTGTGATCCCCTATACTTGTGGGTTATCAAAACCTTTTTCTAGCAACGTTGTCGGGTAGCATAGCTATATTTGCTGAGTCACTTGGGATTTATATTTATTTATCACTATGAATAATCTTAAAGATACCAGAACCAAGATTTTCCCCTCTAAGACGAGGGGAGGTAAGGAACTGTCATCTAGCTCTGCACTTGATTCACCTTCGGTTTTGAGTAAGCTTGTGACACCACCGCATGCTATTAATTCTGATATGTCACAAGTTATTGATGATGTTGCTTCTGCTATGAATGATGCTTATGATAATGCTAGTACTCTGCTTGATAAGAATGTGCCACTAGGTGAATTTGTTGATGAACAAATTGTCAAAGCTAAAGATATTGATAATGCTGAAACTGGTGAAATTGTTGAAACTGATGTAGTCTTTGAAACTCAAAATTATGAAACACCTATTAGACCTAGCTCTCCTAGATATGAACTGTCTGATATACCTGAGGGTTATGTTATGGATGGAGAGGTAACTAGATACTTTCTTGCTTGAAGATATAGAGATGATCTTAACAAACTAGTATGCAAGTTGAAAGAAAAATCTCTGAATGCTAGAATGAAATGTGATCCTAAGTTTGCTACTTCACCTACCTTTGTTACTGATGAGGATTATGAATTTTCTGTCAACCAAAGTTAATTACTTTGTTTGAATCTGATCCTTTCCATGGCTATGAAACTCAAACCATTGTGTCACATCTTACTAAATTAAATGATATAGCCACCCTATTTTCTCATGATGAGAAAATCCGCCACTACTATACTCTTAAGTTATTTCCATTCTTATTAAAGGGTTATGCTAAGACATGGTACAATACTCTTGCTCCTGGTTGTTTGTGTAGTCCCCAAGAAAAGCTATGTCAGAGATATCTATTACTTTTCTAAAAATATTTTCTTTCTCATAAGAAACAAGTTGCATTACAAGAAATATTTAACTTTGTGCAAAATGAAGAAGAGAGTCTCCCACAAGCTTGGGGGAGGCTTCTCCAATCGCTTAATGCTTTGCCTGATCAACCTTTTAAGAAAATTGAAATACTTGTTATCTTTTATAATGGACTAACCGATGCTACTAGGGACTTCCTAAATAGTTGCACTGGTTGTGTTTCCAGGGAATGGAATTTTGAACAAGCTGAGGAATTATTGAATAATATATTGAAGAATTAGGATGATTGGACACTTCCTGGACCATCGCCTAAACCCACTCCTAGTAGAGGGTTATTTTATTTCTCAGTCCTAAAGATATGCAAGAGGCAAAGAAATGTATGAAGGAAAGAGGTATTAAAGCTGAATATGTTAAGAATTGACCACCTATTGAAGAAATACATGGTCTTTACACACCACCATTGGTAGTGGAGGTAAATTCTCTTTTAAAGTTTGATGAAGGTGACATCCCTTATAATAAACATCCTTGTCAATGCTTGTACGAATTTGATAACTACATAATGAAGCAAGATCACTTCAATGCCTATGTTATGAAACACTTAAAAAATCTGATATGATTGCTTGCATGAGTGACTTGTTATTTACAATCACTAATGATGTTAGAGGAGTAGGAAAACATGCCTCTATGGTTCAAACTCAGTTAGAACAAGTTGTTACATCCCAAAGAGAATTACTTAGTGAAATGAACAATAATATGAATGATTATGTTGTTAGGGTAGCAACTAGAGGAGGTAAAATGACTCAGGAACCACTTTATCCTAAAGGACACCCTAAAAGAATTGAACAAGACTTTCAAAGAATTAATACTGGTGCACCTAGTCCTTCTAAAAAGAAAAAGAAAAATAAAAATGATAGGACTTTGCATACTTCTAGTGAACCTGGAATAGAAAAACCTTCTGATGATGATAATATTTCTATTTGTGATGTTGAAACTCAATTTGGTAATGAACATCCACCTAGTGATAATGATAATGATAATGATGATGTTCATGAAGATACTCAACAGGAAACTGAAAAAGAACCAGATAATGATGTTGGGGTAGAACCTGTTGTTGATCTTGATAACCCACAACCAAAAAATAAATGTTATGATAAAAGAGACTTTGTTGCTAGAAAACATGGTAATGAAGGAGAACCATGGGTTCACAAACCCATGCCCTTTCCACCTAAACCATCTAAGAAAAAGGATGAGGAAGAATTTGAACGCGCTAAAATGCTTAGGCCAGACTTTTTGCGTACTCGTTTGACTGATATTTTAAAGATAGCCCCTTATGCTAAATACATGAAAGACATTGTCACTAATAAAAGGAAAATACCTGAAGCTGAAATCTCCACTATGCTTGCTAATTATTCTTTGAAGGATGGAGTACCTAAGAAACTAGGTGATCTAGGAATACCAACTATACCATGCTCCATTAAAAGAAATTATGTTAAAGCTACTTTATGTGATTTAGGAGTTGGTGTTAGTGTTATGCCTTTCTATTTATACAAAAGACTTGATTTGATTAAACTTACACCTACTGAAATGTCATTGCAAATGGCTGACAAATCAATTTCCATACCTATCGGTAATTGTGAGGATGTCCCCGATGTTGTTGCGAACATTACTATCTTAACAGACTTTGTTATACTTGAGATGCCCGAGGACGACAACATGACTATTACCCTTAGTAGACCATTTTTGAAAACTGCAGGGGCTGTTATTGATTGCAATAAAAGCAAAGTCACTTTTCATATCAATGGTAATGAGCATACGGTGTACTTTCCGAAGAAACAACTCCAAGTGAATGGTATTAATGTTATTGAAAAATCTCCGACAATTACCATTGGAAGTTTTCAACTCCCTCTACCTACTGTCAAAAAGAAATAGGAAACACGTATTGTTGGGGAGAAGCATATCCCTGTTGAGGTAACTTAGTGTTTTACAAAAGTTCTTCGGGAAAACATGCCTCTATGGTTCAAACTCGGTTAGAACAAGTAGCTACATCCCAAAGAGAATTGCTTAGTGAAATGAACAATAATATGAATGATTATGTTGTTAGGGTA
The DNA here is from genome assembly GCF_018294505.1 of Triticum aestivum. Lineage (NCBI taxonomy): Eukaryota > Viridiplantae > Streptophyta > Magnoliopsida > Poales > Poaceae > Triticum > Triticum aestivum. The sequence goes on along the minus strand of NC_057798.1, from coordinate 292,041,267 downwards.
GCAACTAGAGGAGGTAAAATGACTCAGTAACCACTTTATCTTGAAGGACACCCTAAAATAATTGAACAAGACTCTCAAAGAATTAAGACAGGTGCACCTAGTCCTTCTAAAAAGAAAAAGAAAAAGAAAAATGATAGGACTTTGCATACTTCTAGTGAACCTGGAATAGAAAAACCTCTTGATGATAATAATATTTCTATTTTTGATGCTGAAACTCAATCTGGTAATGAACATCCACCTAGTGATAATGAGAATGATAATGACGATGTTCATGAAGATACTCAACAGGACAACGAAAAAGAACTAGATAATGATGTTGAGATAGAACCTGTTGTTGATCTTGATAACCCACAACCAAAAAATAAACATTATGATAAAAGAGACTTTGTTGCTAGAAAACATGGTAAGGAAAGAGAACCATGGGTTTAGAAACCCATGCCCTTTCTACCTAAACCATCTAAGAAAAAGGATGATGAAGAATTTCAACGCGTTGCTAAAATGCTTAGGCCAGTCTTTTTGCATACTCGTTTGACTGATATTTTAAAGATGTCCCCTTATGCTAAATACATGAAAGACATTGTCACTAATAAAAGGAAAATACATGAAGCTGAAATCTCCACTATGCTTGCTAATTATTCTTTCAAGGATGGAGTACCTAAGAAACTAGGTAATTCAGGAATACCAACTATACCATGGTGCATTAAAAGAAATTATGTTAAAGCTACTTTATGTGATTTAGGAGCTGGTGAGGGAGTCCCGGATTAGGGGGTGTCTGGATAGCCGAACTATGACCTTCGGCCGGACTCTTGGACTATGAAGATATAAGATTGAAGATTTCGTCTCCTGTCCGGATGGGACTTTCCTTGGCGTGGAAGGCAAGCTTGGCGATACGGATATGTAGATCTCCTCCCATTGTAACCGACTCTGTGTAACCCTAGCCCTCTCCGGTGTCTAGATAAACCAGAGGGTTTTAGTCCGTAGGACGAACAACAATCATACCATAGGCTAGCTTCTAGGGTTGAGCCTCCCTAATCTCGTGGTAGATCTACTCTTGTACTACCCATATCATCAATATTAATCAAGCAGGAGTAGGGTTTTACCTCCTTCGAGAGGGCCCGAACCTGGGTAAAAACATCGTGTCCCTTGTCTCCTGTTACCATCCGCCTAGACACACAGTTCGGGACCCCCTAACCAAGATCCGCTGGTTTTGACACCGACATTGGTGCTTTCATTGAGAGTTCCGCTATGTCGTCGTCATCAGGAAGGACGATGCCTCATCCCGTCTTTAAAGACGGTGCGGTGGCCAAAGGAGGTTTGGCTATCGGCCAAACTCTCCGGCTAGGCGATTTTCTTATGACCGCCTGTTCGGCCGCCGCACCGACGATGACTTCTCGGGTCATCGAAAGCAATCTCCACGTCAACTCTGAACTCGCCGAGCAGTTAGATCCGATGGAGCTCTCTTCCTTAAACGAGCTCTTGGATCGAATCGCCGCCCTGGGAGTCGCTACAGACTACGATCAGATTGGGCTTAAACCCGATCTGAGAGAGATTAACTCTCCCCAGGCCACCCACCGCGTCACATTGGTGGAGGAACAGTGCGGCAAGCCTTCATTTATCTTAAGGACTAGTTATGTTCGGATTCCCGACCCCTCCAAGACGGATACCCGCGGAGGGGAGGACGTCACTCGATCCCTGAACCTAAAGTCAGGCAGCAGGCTAGATTCATTGGACAACATACAAGAACCCAAGCTTCCCAGTTCGGAAACTCCTTGGCCCCAAAGTCTCAGATTGGGCGAGGTTCCGGATTTAATTCCACCCGCCCACCCTAACATAAGGGATCTATCCCAAATTCGGCAAGAGCCCGCAGAAACAGTACACCATTACTGGGCCAGATTCCTCCTGGTTATGAACAGGATAGAGGACTGCCGCGAGGAGGATGCAATCTCATTCTTCTGCAATAATTGCACGGACAAGGGAATCCTCAACACCATAAGTCGCCGTGAAATTACACACTTCGCCGACTTGGCATCCATAGTACGAAAGTACTGTGCGATGGAAAGCGCCTGGAAAACCGAAATAAAATTTTGGGACAATCCGGTCCTGAATACAACCCTAGTCCGAAATAAAAGGGTGCATTATCGCCAGGCACCTAGGTTAAACACCAAAAAGCAAAAACCCTCTATAGGGCATGGAACCGTACTGGAGGGATGGCTCAATGGACCCTGTAAAATTCATAGTACAGAGGGCGCCACACCAACTCATAGCCTTAGAGCTTGTTGGATACTCCGGTAGGTGGCCAGAAGTGGTGAGGAGCTTCTAACTCCAGAATTCACAGAGCACCAGCCCAGGGATACCAGTACGGTATTAAAAGTCTTCGAGACTTTCGCATCAAATAATATGCGGAAACGAACACTCTGCAGCCTTGCCGAAGTCTACCAAGTAGCAACAATAAACCCATGGAGTGACACGGCTATTACCTTTAATGCTAGTGATGAACCTAAATTCTGAATAGCCCGAGCACCAGCCGCATTGGTCCTCAGTCCAATAGTGGATGGCTTTCGCCTTACCAAGGTACTCATGGACGGTGGCAGCGGATTGAACCTCATTTATGAGGAAACCCTTCGAAAAATGGAAATAGACTGGAGCCGCGTTGAGCAAAGCAACACAACCTTTAGAAGAATAATCCCCAGCCGGGAAGCATGCTGTATAGGAAAGATCACACTGGATGTGTTGTTCGGCACACCGGATAATTATAGGTCCAAGGAGGTCATGTTTCAAGTGGCCCTGTTCAGCAGCGGATACCACGCTCTATTAAGGCGAGAGGCATTCACAATCTTTCAAGCTATACCCCATTACGGGTACATGAAGCTCAAAATGCCCGGACCCAACGGAATCATCACTCTTGCTAGTGACCCGGACATAGCACTCTGCACCGAAAACAAGACAGCCGCACTGGCCCTTGAGGCACTATCCGAAGCCCTAGCGGCCGAGGAACTGACTGCGCTGCGCTCCACGGTGAACAGGGACGACGTGATACTCGATAAAAGATCCAAGTCCACCTCCTTTAAACCGACAAACGAAATATTCAAATTCCAAGTCCATCCAACGGACCATACCAAAACGGCCTCCATTAGGGCGCAATTAAACCCTGATGTAGACGTCGCACTATGAGAATTCCTACGCGAAAATTGGGACATTTTTGCCTGGCACCCTTCAGACATGCCAGGAATCCCACGCAGGCTGGCTGAGCATAGCCTAAACATCCTAAAAGGATTCAAGCCTGTCAAGCAGGCTCTTCGGCGTTTCTCCGAACCTAAGAGACAAGCCATGGGAGAGGAGCTAGCCAAACTACTGGAGGTCGGATTCATCAGAGATATAACACATCCGGATTGGCTAGCAAACCTGGTGATGGTACCAAAGAAGGACAAATCATGGCTCCTATGTGTTGATTTCAAGGACCTCAACAAGGCTTACCCAAAGGATCCCTTCCCCCTCCCCCGCATCGATCAAATCATCGACGCCACTGCAGGACACGATTCATTGTGTTTCCTTGGCGCATACTCCGGCTACCATCAAATTAAGATGGCAGAGCCAGACCAAGCCACAACAGCATTCATCACCCCATACGGCCCATTCTACTTCAACACAATGCCCTTCAGGCTCAAAACACCGGCGCAACATATCAGCGCATGATTCAGACATGTCTGGCAAACCAGATCGGCAAAATAGTGGAAGCATACGTAGATGACATGGTCGTCAAAACAAAGCATGTCGAAACTCTAGTAGACGACTTGAGGCTCACATTCGATAACCTCTGAGCATATGAGATCAAGCTTAACCCGGAAAAACGCGTCTTCGGTGTACCAGCCGGAAAGCTCTTGGGCTTCATTGTATCTGGTAGAGGAATTGAAGCAAACCCAGCCAAGATCCGATCTCTGTCACAATTGGATATTCCAAAGGACCTCAAGCAAATACAAAAATTGACTGGATGCGTGGCAGCTCTAGGACGCTTTATCTCCCGCATGGGAGAAAAGGCATTACCCCTTTATCGCATCTTCCGGCGCACCGAAAACTTCGAGTGGACGGATGCCGCCACGGCCGAACTCGAAGAAATAAAAGCCATATTGGCAACAAACCCGGTCCTGGCCGCGCTTAACATCGATGAACCAATGCTATTATACATTGTGGAAACTTATCAGGTTGTAAGCGCAGTGCTCGTCGTCGAACGAGAAACGGATGGACACAAATTCCCCCTTCAAAAACCAGCTTACTACGTGTCCATTGTCCTCACTCCATGCAAGTCACGATACCCGCATTATCAGAAGATAGCGTACGCGGTGTTTATGGCATCCCGGAAGCTGCGACACTACTTTCAAGAGTGTTCGATAATAGTAGCCTCCGAAGTACCTCTTAACGATATTATAAACAACCGCGATGCGACGGGCCGGATTTCCAAATGGGCCATTGAGCCCCTCCCATTCGACATAACCTATAAGCCACGGCGAGCTATTAAGTCGCAAGTTTTGGCCGACTTCGTCGCCGAATGGACTGAAGCCGAACTCCCTAAAGAGTACGACACATATTCCAACTGGATCATGCACTTCAACGGCTCCAAAATGTTAGCTGGACTGGGGGCTGGCGTTGTTCTGACGTCCCCAACAGGAGATACAGTTCAATACATACTCCAGATAATGTATACAGACTCCAACAATGCAGCCGAATACGAGGCCCTTCTACATGGTCTCCGGATGGCAGTCTCCATGGGCATCCAACGCTTAGATGTGCGTGGGGATTCCAACCTCGCGATATCCCAAATAAATGGAGACTTTGATGCCAAGGATCCGAAAATGGCAGCTTATCGCAACACCATCCTCAAAATGTCATCTCGGTTCGAGGGGCTAGAATTCCACCATATAGCCCGGGAAAACAATCAGGCAGCAGATGTCCTGGCACGCATCGGCGCAAAGCGCGATGCAGTCCCCCCAACATCTTCTTGGAGAGGCTATTCAAGCCATCCATATTTTGGGAAGGGGAATCTAGAAATAACAGCCCGGACCCAACCGCACCGACCGACACCGAACATTCTGACACAACGGGAGGCTCTGCCAACGAAGTAACACCCTCAGCCCACGTATTAATGGCAGTCATTGCCCCATGGACAGAACCATTCCTAGCCTACCTAACCAGGCAGGAACTTCCCAGGACCAAAACGAGGCACACTGCATAGTGCGGCGATCTAAAGCCTATAAAGTCCATGAAGGAGAGATTTATAAGAAAAGCACCATCGGAGTCCTTCAAAGGTGTATCTCCAAAGAGGAAGGGCGGAATCTTCTGGCTGAAATCCATGCCAGACTCAGCGGGCACCACGCCGCAGCCCGGGCCCTTGTAAGCAAGGCCTTCCGTATAGGATTTTATTGGCCAACGGCCCGGGCAGATGCTCAGGACTTAGTCCAACGATGTGTTGGTTGCCAGCTCTTTGCTAACCAAAGCCATATGCCACCCACCACCCTCCAAACTATACCCATCACCTGGCCCTTCACGGTCTGGGGGCTTGACATGGTTGGACCCCTTAAAGGAGGAACCCACAAGCAAAAATACCTACTATTCATGGTGGACAAATTCACCAAATGGATAGAGGCCAAGCCTGTTAATACGGCCAAATCCGGACCGGTGATAGACTTCATATCAGGGGTCGTACACCATTACGGCGTCCCCATAGCATCATCACTGATAACGGCATGAACTTTACGGCCGACGAGGTCAAACTCTGGTGCAAAAACATGGGCATCAAGCTCGACTACGCTTCAGTCTATCACCCACAAACTAACGGTCAAGTCGAGCAAGAAAATGGTCTAATCATGAGCGGCATCAAACCCAGATTAGTGCGGTCCCTCAAGGAATCTAACACGCACTGGGTAGAGGAGCTCGACTCCGTACTCTGGGGGCTGCGGACCACGCCGAATCGCACCACCGGATTCACACCATTTTTTATGGTATATGGCGCAGAGGCAGTTCTGCCCTGCGACATAATTCATGACTCACCTCGCATGCGCATGTACGAAGAAAGAGAAGCCGAACTCGATCGGCAGGACATTTTGGACGCCTTGGATTAGGAGCGTGACATGGCAAAAGCCCGTTCCGCATTCTATCAATAGCAAGCTCGAAGATATCAAAGCAGAGAAGTACGGGCCAAAACTTACAATGTTGGCGAGTTAGTTCTACGCCTGCCGGACAAGAAAAAGGACAAACTCAAGCCCAAATGGGAAGGTCCCTTCATCAGTGACCAAGTCCTGACTGGTGGAGCGTACCGTCTATGAGATGCATCAGATAACCACCTCGAGCCGAACCCATGGAACGCAGCCCGTCTCCGAAGATTCTACGCCTAGCGCCGGACTATGTGCTCGTCTCCTTCCTCTATCTATTTTTTACACATTAAGCTGTCTTATATTTCTCTCCCTCTCCCTCCTTTTTTTCTCATAGCCTTTAAGGGCTCGTTCGCGCCTTGTTCGCAAACAATTGACGCGCTATCCGCGCTCATTATACCTGGGGGCTTCTTTAACAGAAGCTTGCTTATACGGGCCTCATGCCCAACACATGTGTCACACTTCCGCATGTACCTTTTATTCACCATTATATGCATCGGTATGACTTAAGTTTTGGCCAAGCTGGGTTGCCTGGCTCCTGTGCTTACCCCTACGTTCCCGATTGTTCGGCTAGGTGGTAAAGGAAGCACCTCTGCAATTGTTATTGCCGGGTCAGCCGGATGTGTACCTCAGACTGGGTGAAGCCGAAAGCTAGCGTTCTTAAGGGAATATTTGGTCAGTGAACTAAAGATGATTTCTCACTCGTTTATTTATCTGCCCCCAGATGTTTTTCTGCTTTTTTCACAGTCCGGACATGCACTTTAGGGCATGCCTCCCAAGGAAAGGAATCCTCAACGGAACTATTCTCCCTGGAAGATGTTTCTTACTAACCATGTAATATAGCATAACTAGTTGGGCACTTGTCTGTTCAAGCACTAATGACCCCTACGCCTGGTCTCCACGCATGCCCCAGTTATTGCATAACCGAGAGGGTATTCGGACACACTCCGGACTATCGGATCCCGAGGTTGAAGCGAAAAGGTTCGCCATGACAAACAATCTACAATCCGGCTAGAAGGCATCTTACATGTCATCTTAAATCACATAGTCAATTTGACTGGGTATATTCCTCTTCAATACCATCCAGCAGGCTGTCTAGTTTACAGTCATGTTGGGAATATTTTGCAGCCAATTCTACCTGGTCGTACAATAAACTAACAGGGATCTCCTTCCCATCGGGCCCCACAGGTCTGACCTCGGCCATGTGGTTTGGGTCAGCCTTCGTGTACCGCGTCTTCACCATGGCCCAGGCCTCCCTAGCGCCTTGACGGCAGGCCGATATCTTCCATAATCGGAAGCGCCGCCGCGCTCCCTTCAGCTTGTCTGCAAGCTCTCCAAGGCCTTCGGGCATGGAGACGGATAGCCACAAGGCCTAGGCGACGCCCTGCATTACCTGCCGAACTCGTTCGTGCAGTTGTAAGAGCTCCGGAAGAAGGAACCCGTAGAGCCGGGCATTTCCTCTGCAGGCCGACCTGTCAGCATACCTACAGACATAACTCTGTCAATCGACTTCCTCGCCGAACTTTTTTTTCGAAGTTCGTTCACGCACTTACTAAAAATGCCGCGTCGAAGCCGCCGATTCTCCTTCATGCAGTCCGACAGCTGGGCATGAACATCCTTTAGTTCCTCGCCCAGCTGGGTGTTGGCATCTTGGAGATTATTCTTCTCTTGCCTCACCCTCGTAAGCACGCTCTCGCCGGCCTTTAACCGGCGCAAGAGTTGTTTCTTGTCTGGATCCACCCTGGCGCCATCTGCAATGTTATTGTCAGATTTGCACACATGTTGTACTTCACAACATACTTATCTTTTGAAGCATGTATTACCAGAGGGGGTCTCCTTGGCCTCCCCTGCCGCGGCTAGTGCGGCCTCAAGTTGGGATTGGCACTCTTCCAGCTCCTGGGACAGTTGGGTATTCTTTTCTATAAGATCCTGCATAACAAATGATCCTTAAATCAGTTATTCTAACTGTTTCAAGTCTCGGGGGCTACTGACATATACAACCATCAAATTTTCTCACCCGTATGTCTTTTACATATAGCTCCGTGGCTCTGGCTAGACCATTTTGAGCGACACGGAGGTACGCATCTCCCGTATTGAAGGCATCCAATGCCTCTTGGGAGAAACAAGCATCACGAAGAACTATCCGGTGACACCTGTGGTTCATGGCACTCTCCACCTCGAAATTGGTGGCAGACAGCCCGTCCGCATCCTCTGTCGGAGGAGCGTCCGGTGTGCGCCTCATGTTCGCCTCCACTTCTGGACCCAGCCTTGGAGCCTGGCTGGTGGAGGCGCGATTGGCAACCTCTCTGGATATAGTCCGGCGAGCGCTCTTTTTCCTGAAGAGAGCGCGAGCGTTAGTATGCCTTGAGGGAATAAAACCTGGGAATAAAATGGCACGCCATACCGTTGCGCCGGCGTCTCAATCGGAACCGCACTTTTTTCAGCCTGCTGGGCCTCGCTACCCCTTGTTGGTTAGCCACCGCAAGCCCGGCCCTCCGCCTCAAGGACTTCCCCTGCGAAAACACCATTGGTATATGGTGATCAAAAATAAGCACGGATGTTTCATCTTAAAAGTACTGGGACTTCGGTCTCGGTTACTTGTGAGGCTGGAAGTAGTCCGGGATAATCGGCTGTAATGGCCACCAAGGTGTTGTCCTTGCTCAATTGATGAAACACTCCATAGATCAGCTCCACAGATAAGTCCGGGTCCTCTTGGGAGTCTGGATCTAAGGACCGTTCCGGGTCCTTGGGTTGCGGAGGAGGGCTGTTTATCTCCTTTACAGCCTGGCGTAGCTCCTGCGTTGAAACTACAAGACTGAATACTTGACTATGGGAATATGAAATAGATGGGCGAGTGAAAGTGTCCGCTTACCCAGCTTGGAGGATTGTACATAGAAAATCCGCCCCGTGGGTTGACGCGGAGGAATTCCTCCTCTTCTCCTTTGTACAAAGCAGGCAAGATCTTTATTAGAGCGGCAACCGAGTCCAGCCCCTTACGGCCCCACCGGGTGGCGTCGTCCTCCCCGTTAAAATCCCACATAGGGTGGCCTCTATACTGTAGCAGATGCACCCCCCGCATGATGCATGTAGCCATGACCTCGATCATGGTCAGTCCGGAATGAGCTAACAACCTTATCCGGCTCATAAGGTAAAGGATGTCCTTGTCGTTTTCCTTCTGAGGGCTCCATGGACGCCAGCTTAGGCGCTTCCTCAAAGGAGCATTATCAAACTCAGGGAGGCCGATCCGAACAGGGTCCGGCAGGGGGACGTCTTCTATATAAAACCATTCTGAAGGCCAGTCTTCGGACGCTGTCTTTGGGGTTCCGGATAGATATCTGGTCCCGGCGATGCGCCATAGCTCGGCTCCGCCCACTTGATATATCGACCCCTCTTGAGAACGGGGCACAAGGCAAAATAGTTTCTTTGACAGTGCGAAATGGGCCTCGATTCCCAAAAACAGCTCGCAAAGGGCTACGAAGCCCGCAATATGCAATATGGAGGCAGGTGTAAGGTTGTGCAACTGGAGGTCGTAGAACTCCAGGAGCCCCGGAGAAACGGATGAATTGGAAATCCGAGCCCTCTTATCAAGTAAGGGACAAGGCATACCCTCTCTCCTTTGGAGGGATTGGGGACGCTCTCCGCTTGCTCTCCGCCATTATTGGTGGCACGCCCGGCTCGAACCGGGACCATGTAGGCTGGGGGGAGAAACCCCTTGGCTTGGAGCGCCACTAGCTCGCTGTGCGGGATGGAACATCTCTCCCAATCTCCAAGCTGAGGGTCGGGGGCAAGAGGAGGAGCTGCGTCGATTGGCCATGATGGAATGGATCTCTGTCGAATGCGCTCCGATGAATGCTCGCGGAGGTAAGATGGTGTGATTCGGATCTAAATCCCCGTCTCCTTTATAGGCGACTCATTTGCACAGCCAGGGGGGTAAATGAAAAAACACCCTGGCTTTTTGCATTCATTTGACACATGGAAGATGGCCATTATTGGGCGTAGAAGCCAAGGAGCGCAACATTCACCAGAAGCCGGACACTATTCAACAAGCATATGGAATTTGGAGAAGAACCCGCCTTGCAATGCCGAAGACAAATCTGTGCTCCGGACTCATCGTCATTGAAGTCTGGTTCGGGGGCTACTGAGGGAGTCCCGGATTAGGGAGTGTCCGGATAGCCGAACTATGACCTTCGGCCGGACTCCTGTACTATGAAGATACAAGATTTAAGACTTCGTCCCGTGTCCGGATAGGACTTTCCTTGGCGTGGAAGGCAAGCTTGGTGATACGGATATGTAGATCTCCTCCCATTGTAACCGACTCTGTGTAACCCTAGCCCTCTCCGGTGTCTAGATAAACCGGAGGGTTTTAGTCCGTAGGACGAACAACAATCATACCATAGGCTAGCTTCTAGGGTTTAGCCTCCCTGATCTCGTGGTAGATCTACTCTTGTACTACCCATATCATCAATATTAATCAAGCAGGAGTAGGGTTTTACCTCCATCGAGAGGGCCCGAACCTGGGTAAAAACATTGTGTCCCTTGTCTCCTGTTACCATCCGCCTAGACGCACAGTTCGGGACCCCCTACCCGAGATCCGCCGGTTTTGACACCGACAGCTGGTGTTAGTGTTATGCCTTTCTATTTATACAATATTTGATTTGAATAAACTCACACCTACTAAAATGTCATTGCAAATGGCTGACAAATCAACTGCCATATATATCGGTATTTGTGAGGATGTCCCCGATGTTGTTGCGAATGTTACTCTCTTAACAGACTTTGTTATACTTGAGATACCCGAGGACAACAACCTATTGATTATCCTTAGTAGACCCTTTTTGAACACTGCAGGGGCTATTATTGATTGCAATAAAAGCAAATTCACTTTTCATATCAATGGTAATGAGCATACGGTATACTTTTCGAAGAAACAATTCCAAGTGAATGGTATTAATGTTATTGAAAAATCTCTGACAATTACTATTGGAAGTTTTCAACTCCCTCTACCTACTATCAAAAAAATGAAACACTTTTTGTTGTGGAGATGCATATCCCTGTTGAGGTAACTTAGTGTTTTACGAAAGTTCTTCGAGTTCATGCTATAGAATGTGGTTGTTGGTAATACTTGATCAACCTTATTAATGGATTATTTTCGAGAGACATGTGGTCGATGAACTTAGTGAGCACAACCTTCTGTCCTTACTTTTAGTTTTCTGTACTTTTTAGTTAACTACAATAAAATTCCATGTTTATCCTGTTTTCTGAATTTTCTGTGCAATTAAAAAGTGCCCAAAAATAAAAGTGCTCAGAATGACCTAAAATTTTGACATGATTTTTCTAAATATTTAAGAATTTTTGGTACAAATAACATCACAGGGGGTGCCCCTGGTGCCCACTAGGCACGAGGGCATGCCAGCTATCCCAATTGCGCCCTGGTGGGTAGTGGGCCCCACAAGGCCCCCTCACTTATCCCTTCAGGCCATATCATCACCTACCTCCGGAAATAATCATTGTAGCTCTCTCTCTCCTATTCTTACTCTCAAACCCGCGGATTTCGATCCTTTGCTTGAAGCTCCATTTTTGAAACTGCTTTGGGGGATTTCTACTTGGTATGTGACTCCTCCATTGCTCCAATTAGTTTTTGTTCTGGTGGTTTATATTTTGAGTAATTAACTACTCTTAGTGCTTTTGTAAATGAGCATGCATGTTGAATTCTTTGAGTTCTAAGTAGTTTGAACCCTTGATATAGTCCCTAGACATCCATATGAGTAGTTGTTATCAATCTTGTGAAGTTTTGTTGAAAAAAATTTGTGGCCCAAAAATTTCAGAAATTTGTTCTTAGGAAGATGGACCTTTTTCGAAGGATTTCATCTAAGAAAAATTCCAAGGGAGTCACCGGTGAATCATCGGCTGGTGACATCAACACCACGCGATGGACGGAGGTCCGGCCATGCGAATGGCTGCACATTGCCTTCATGGAAGAAGCCAGATTACACCAAGAGTTCACGCAATTCATTGAAAATGTTGTACTTACCAACTTCCTCGCAGATGAGTGTAACCAAAACCGTACCCTCATGAACTTCTTTGTGCAAAAAAATAATTTTCTGAATAGGCATGAACCTCCTGTTGTGCGGTTTAATTTATATTTTAAAACACGTCACATACCACTCACTGAATTTTGTGAGATATGTCTAATTCTGTTTGAAGAGAAATTAAGAGAGGCTAAACCGGTAGAGTACGAGGATTTCTTCTCACCTTGACAGTGGGTGGGGGAAAGAGCGTGTCGAAAGCCATAACCACTAGTCTACAGTTTCATTCTGGGCATTACTTTGCTTTATTTATCACCAAGTGTTTGACTCCTAGAGAGAAGGGCAGTATACTTAGTGCCCCTAACCTTGTCATTTTACGCCATGCACTTCACAATGATCACACCTATAACCTAGGGCTATCATCGCACGTCATCTGCACCTTAACAGAATTAAGATTAAAATCCATGGTGTTATTTATGCCACTCGCCTAGCGAGACGTTTTAATATTCTGATACGCCACAATGATTATATATTACCTAGAGTTTACTTGATCGCCAGTCGATGGTGGACCACCACTTTTCTTGATGCCACTGAGCCACTTAACCCTCTTCACTACAACTTCGTTCAGTGCGGATACCCGTGATATAATTCCATTGCCTGCACCTGCTTTCTTTGATTCTCATGCCAGGAACAGATACACGGTCATGCCCGCGAACGTTGTTGCTTACCAGAATGCCCAGGCAGCAGTAGAGGAGGAGCCCCAGGAGTGGGACGCTCAGGTGCCGCCACCACAACACTTTTACATGGGACCCGACAGCAACTATGGGTGGTGATTACCAAGCTAGGGTAAAATCTTAAGCTTGTGGGAGTATGTATTTCCCACCGACATTACATTCATGTTCACACATTTCATTTTAGTTGTCGGTGTTCACACTTTTTCATTGTATCATCCATCTTAATTTTATTTTTCTCGCTTTCTTCTTATGCGTTTTGAAAAACTTTAAGAAAATCCAAAAATATTTATAGCTTCATTTTGGTTTTCCTTTCTAGTTTAATTTAGTTGTAGTACTACAAGAAAACCCAAAAAGATTTCTCATTTCTTCTTTTTCTTGTTGGGAGTTTTCCCATGTAAATATTTTTTCTCGTTCTTGCTTTTCTTTATTTAATTTGTTTCCTTTCAAGGAAAAATAAAACCTCTAGAAACATTTCAGTGTGTTTCTCTGAAATTATTTTCTTTTTATTGAGTCATACCAAGAAGAAGACCACGGTGAAAATGTTGAGTGGCTCTCATATGCATTATTGTTTATCTAACAAAGAGCATGTGTTATTTTATCTTCTCCTCTGAATAAAATGTTGCAAATTCCAGCTTAGTCCATGGCACTCTTGCACTATTTTTATTTTCATATCATTCAATCATGCAAGTGAAAGGCAATAATGATGATATATGATGAAGTGATTGTGGCAGGGAAAAGCGAGTATGAACTCAAATTGTTCTTGTTTTTGTAAATATGTTTAACTCAGTATCCATGATTCAGTATATTATGATTAAACATGTTTGCAATGATAATTAGAGATTATAGTTTCTCATGTTATCCTTAAGTAGCTAGGAGTGGATAATGATTTATCTTGAGTGTCAACATGCATTAAAATTATTTTGATGTAGTATGATGATATGGTATCCTCCTCTGAATGTTTCAAGTGGCTTGACTTGGCACATGTTCACACATTTAGTTGAATCAAAACCAACATAGCCTCCCTGATGTATATGTTCATGGTGTTTATATCCTACTCATGCTAGTATTCAATGTTGATTATTTATAATGCATGTTCATGACCGTTTTCGCTCTCTAGCCGGTCGCTTCTCAACCTATTTGCTAGCCTTCGCCTGTACTAAGCGGGAATATTGCTTGTGCATTAAAATCCTTAAACCAAAAGTTATTCCAGATGAGTCCACCATATCTACCTATATGCAGTATTACCCTGATGCTCCAAGTAAATTTACATGTGCCACCTCTAAAAATCCAAATGAACATCTGTTTTGTGTGCCTGGACCACTCATGGAGCGACAGGCGGTGGTCAGCATCTTCCATGCTAAGTGGGTTATTTCATGATGAGTGTTTATTCACTCGTCCGTGCATGAGAGGGCCCGGTAATAGGGATGCCCAGTCCCATGATCGAAATTGCTAACAATTAAACAAAACTCCCCCGGGACTGTTGTTCGTACGAAAGGCACCCGTGGATTCGGCTAGCCATGGCTTGTGTTTGTTGGTGGGGGAGGGTGTAAACTTTACTTTTATCGGTTGAGAACCACCACTAATGTGTTTAGCATGGAAGATATTGAAAGCTCTTGGTAGTGACATTAACAGGAAGGGTGTACCTCCCAAAATTATATTTATCTCCGATTTAAGCTTCGAGGTCTGGCACTCTGCAAATCCCTGCTTCCCTCTGCGAAGGGCCTATCTATTTACCTTCATGTCATTTTACTTTTATGTTGAGTCATCACCTTCTCAAACAAGCACCAGTCTTGAGAGCACTATTGTCATCCTCGTGCATTATAAATAGTTAATGTTGAATGCATCATGACTGAATCTCTTCTACCATGAATTACAATGTAGTCACTGCTTGAACTTTGAAGGTGCTATGCATTCATCTATTGCGGTCTTAGAAAGGGCTAGCGAGATGTCATTATTGTCATATTATATCATGATTGATTTGACAAAGTGTTGGCATTTTAAATATTTTATTATTGCTCGCTAGTTGATTATGCCATTGATATGAGTGAATGTAATTTCTAAGAGTTATTGTTTGCATGGTTAGTTATGGTCCTTGCTGAAAACTTGGGTGCTATTTAAGCATATATATGGACACAAGAACAAAAGAGTTCATAAAAGTATTTCTTTATCACTTTCAGTTTGTGTCAGGACCCCGGCTCAAGGCCACATCGATCTAGCATGTAAAACCTCATATCACTTTGTGGCCTCACGCACGGTATCCCCACTGGCGTCGCCTTACCTTTGCCCAGGACCGTTTGCGCCTTTTGGCACACGTATATGATGGTGTCGCTAGCATCCATATGATAAAGAGCCCGGGCTGACATGGCTAGTCGTAAACCCAAAGTGGCACTAACTTACAGGGACAGGCATCCATGACCCAGCATCGAACGTGTCGGTCATCAGCGAGGGACTCCGGTGAACCGGGCTGTAGCGGGCTAACAGGACTCCGGTATTCATTGCGTGACATTTCCCCGAAGGGACAGACACAGGAACGAAGAAGCACACATGCTGGCCAGCCTAAGTGTTCCGGAGCAGTAGCAAGCTACCAGGGCTCAGTGGAAGCACTAGGAGACATTTCCCGGTAAGAGAGGCTATTAAGGATAAACAACTAGATAGTCAGATCCCACACATAGCAATACACATTACACGTACGCATAACAAGCAAGTATGTGATGTACAACATGGCATCACAGCACAACTCAACAACTCATATAGATAGAGGCTCAGAAAAGCCATCATAGCATTATTACAAACAGGGGTCACATGACCCAACATTCAGAGCAATCAAGCAACAAACGGAAGCATTACATGTCTGAGTACAGACATCTATAAATGAAAAAGGCTGAAAGCCTGACTATCTACAACGTCCGATCAAGATCGTAGCTGAGGTACAAGCT
This sequence comes from Triticum aestivum, assembly GCF_018294505.1. Classification (NCBI taxonomy): domain Eukaryota; kingdom Viridiplantae; phylum Streptophyta; class Magnoliopsida; order Poales; family Poaceae; genus Triticum; species Triticum aestivum. Next base: position 292,025,428 of record NC_057798.1, on the reverse strand, counting down.
ACTAGTCGAAGTCCACGAGAACACTAGTAAGACTGAAGTCTCCGCTGCAAAAACGTAAATAAAGCAACATGAGTACAAAGGTACTCAGCAAGACTTACATCAGTTCCTATCATGCATGCACTTGTATCAAGAGAGTAATGTGGAGTTTATTAGCAGCAAGCCAGCTTTGACTCTGTGGCTATCCTGTTCTACGACTACCAGAACTTCTTGAGGTGATATGGCGCACACGAGTCCACTAGTCACTACACAATACACTAGTATGGATTCATCCCCGTTTCCCTACGAGAAGGCCATCCATAGCACTCACACTTGTCTTGAGCATTTTAGAGTATCCACTTCAAGTTGTCTATGTACCATGTAAGCATCCAAGAAGTCCATAACCGCGGACCCGGCTATTCGAATAGATCATGTTAACCCTGCAGGGGTGTACTTCTTCACACACGCTCTCGCCACTTACCGCCATGTACACGTCATGTATCTCGGCGACCTTCAAGCGGAAGCCTGGCGAGGGTGTCGGCCATGACCTGACTAACCACACAAGACTCCAGTCCAGGTTTATCGCCTATTCGGGTTCCATCCGCAAGGAGATCCGGCCGGGGTGTCGCTCACGGCCCCAAACGATGTGAGCAGGGTTCCCAAGCCCACCATCCGGGTGCCACTTGGTACACCGTGCCACCTGTGCCTAGTCTGTCCCAAGCCCACCCTGCCGGGTGCCACTTGGTAGAAAAATAGCACTACCTACAAACACCAGAAACTAGTTGCGACTCCTGGACAGAGATCAGGTCGGTTAATAAGTCGAGAGGGGCACTTAAGCATTCCAATGTGTGGTAGTATCGAGTCATTGGACAACATACATAGAACTCGGTGCTTAAGGACGGTTCCAATGAGACAACCCACCATGTACTCCTACATGGCCTCTCACCGCTACCTTTACCAAATCGTGTTCACACACTTCACTCTCAGCATCAGAACATATCGTAACACTCCAATTCATTCCCAATGAACCAGACCTGACACAACTCTAAGCAATAGCAGGCATAGCATGGTAGGAACACAACATGGCTCAATCAACTCCTACACATGCTAGTGGGTTTCAACTATTTACTGTGGCAATGACAGGTCATGCAGAGGAATGGGTTCAACTACCGCAGCACAAAGTAGCAGATGAATCGTTGTTGTCCTAATGCAATAACTGAGAGCAGGAGCGAGAGAGTAGGATTGTATCGGAATGAACAAGGGGGTTTGCTTGCCTGGTAGATCAACAGAGGAGGCACTGCTTCACAGACAGGTACTCTGGAACGGTCTCCGGAGCAAGTCCTATCGAGAAGGAACAGTGTCGGCAATCAATACACAAACATATGCAACAATATGATGCATGAACATGGCATGAAGATGTGATGCTGTTTGAGCTAATGCAACTAGTACTCATTTGGTTTGAAGTCCATTTGAACCATAAGCTCAAATGCAATTCTAAATTAAGTCACTTAATATGCCATAATGTGTTTTCTCATATACAGCATGTATAAGTTAGTTTGTCATGCATGAAACTAGTACAGATGGATAGATTACATTTTTCTGATAATTTTTCATATATAAATTATTTTAATCTGAGCTACGGTTGAATTGATATGAATTTTTGAAGTTTAAATCAATTTCTGGAATTTCCTGAATTATTTTAATTCCAGAAAATATATATTGCGCCAGCATGACGTCAGCACGACGTCAGCAGTCAACTGCGGCTGACTGGGGTCAAACCTGACGTGTGGGGTCCACACGTCAGTGACAGGGGGTTAAACAGGGGGTTAGATTAACTTAATTAACAGATTAGAGGGCAGCGGGGCCCACATGTCAGCCTCAGGGGGTTAATTAAGCGGTGATTAGCACTAAGCTAATCACCTGACGGGCCGGGCCCACATGGCGGGGCTCAGGCGACGGGGCTCGCCGCCGGCGACCTCTGGACGCGGCGGAGTCCGCGCCACAGGCCACGGGGACGGCGTTCGAGAGCACCGGGGCGTAGCCCGGGCTCGTCCGCATCCGGGGAAGCAGACGGGAAGCCGCGGGGACGCCGGAGCTCGCCGGAGCAAAGCTCGCGGCGGCGGCCGGAGCTCGGCTTCGATCGGGAACGGGCTGCGGGGCACGGGGAGACCACCTGAGGGGCTCGGTGGCACCCTCGTGGCACCGGGAGCACGATGGGGTGCTCGGTTGCAAGCTGCGGTGGCCAGGGCGACGGCGGCGACGTGAACAGCGGCAGGAAGCTTCGGCCGTGGTGGGGAGGAGGGCTACGGCGAGCGGGCAGCTAAATGGAGAGAGGGGAACGGTGGCGGAGCTCACCGCGGACCTCCAGGGCTGCTCGTTGTGGCCGGGGACGCGTTGGAGACGGCGAATCGGAGTCGGCGGTCGGCGGCGTCCGAGGAGGAAGACGATGGCGACGACGGCTCCACAGGGCGTCCGGCGTCTTATGGCTTGACGGAGAGCTTCAGGGCGAGGGGGCGGACCTCCTGCGCGTGTCGGAGAGGCGAGGGGAGGCCGGTGGCCGCGGCAACGGCGAGCGGCGGCGGTGATGGCGCTCGGGTGTGCGAGGGAGAGAGCAGGGGGAGAGGAGGAGCACGGGGGGGGGGGGAAGAGTGAGAGGGGTCGGGGCGGCGCGTGGTGTCTCCGGGGCATCCAGACGAGGAGGGGAGAGGGCAGGCAGGCAGAGAGGGAGGTGGCGTGGCGCGGCGGAGCGCGCGCGCGTCGGGCACGCGCCCGTCCTCCTGTCGGGGAGGAAGACGACAGAGGGGGGGGCAGGTGGGCTGGGCCGGCGCTGGCTACTGGGCCGGCCAGGCCGCACAGGGAGGAGGCCCAGGTAAGTTTCTCCTCTTTATTTCTGTTTTCTTTTCTATTTTTCTGACATTTGTTTTGATTTAATTAAAATATTAAATCATTTTATTACCTTATGCCAATTTTTTGCAGGAGCTAACTATATTATTCCAGAGCTCCCCAACAGGTGGCATAATTTTTGGACATATATTAATATATATAACTAATATATTTCCAATGCAAATATTTATGCATTAATTCCAAATGCCCAAAATAAATACCTATGAGCTCTTAAAAATATTGGTTTGATTTTTATCTCTGTCCAATATTTTCAGAGAGCAACATGAGCATTTTCTTGGACCCTTTTGGAGAAATTTTTATTTGGGTCATTTTCAAAAATGACTCTGAGGGTTCCACCAATCCTCATTTCAAATTTAAATGGAATATAAACATGATGCACAAATGACTAGCTAGCCTAGGTCATACCAGACTAGGGATGTGACAGTTTGTCAACTGAAATGCTTGAGGACAAGCAATCGGTTAAGCTTGGGGGAGTTGATATGTCTCCAACGTATCTACTTTTCCTTACACTTTTGCTCTTGTTTTGCACTCTAATTTGCATGATTTGAATGAAACTAACCCGGACTGACATTGTTTTCAACAGAACTACCATGGTGTTGTTTTTGTGCAGAAATAAAAGTTCTCAGAATTGGAAAAAAAATTGGCGAATTATTTTGGAATATATAAGAATTTCTGGAGCCAAGACCACCGGAGGCGGGCAGCTGCCCATTAGGAATAGGGCGCGCCACCCCCCTCTGGCGCCCTGGTGAGTAGTGGAGCCCATGAGGCTCGCTGACCCTAATTCTAACTCTATAAAATGCTATTTTTGGAGAAAAAAATAGGAGAGGAAGTTTCATCACGTTTTACGATACAGAGTTGTTCTTCATCGGGAGGCCAGATCTGGAGCCTAATCAGGGCTCCAGAGAGGGGAATCTTTGGTCTTCGTCATCACCAACTATCCTCCATCACCAATTTCATGATGCTCACCGCCAGGAGTGATTAATTCCTTCATAGGCTTGCTGGACGGTGGTGGGTTGGATGAGATTCATCATGTAATCGAGTTAGTTTTGTTAGGGCTTGATCCCTAGTATCCACTAGTTCTGAGATTGAAGTTGCTATGACTTTGCTATGCTTAATGCTTGTCACTAGAGCCCAAGTGCCATGATTTCAGATCTGAACCGTTTATGTTTTCACCATTATATCTATGTTCGTGATCCGATCTTGCAAGTTATACGCACCTATTACGTGTTATGATCCATAAACCCCAAGGTGACAATAATTGGGATACTCTCCGATAATGACCATAGTTTGAGGAGTTCATGTATTCACTATGTGTTAATGCTTTGTTCCAGTTCTCTATTAAAAGGAGGCCTTAATATCCATTAGTTTTCTTATGGATCTCCCTGCCACGGGAGGGTAGGACAAAGATGTCATGCAAGTTCTTTTCCATAAGCACGTATGACTATTTACAGAATACATGCCTACATTATATTTATGAACTGGAGTTAGTTCTGTGTCGCCCTAGGTTATGACTGTTACATGATGAATATTATCCAATGCCTACGAGCTTTTCACATATTTTTTCTTGATAATTTACTATTGCTATTGCTACTATTACAACTGCTACAAAATTGTTACTGTTGTTACCTTTACCACTGATGTCGCTACTACTACTATCAAAGTATCATACTACTATGCTACTTATCACTTTGCTGCAGATATTTAATCTCCAGGTGTGGTTGAATTGACAACCCAACTGCTAATACTTACAAATATTCTTTAGCTCCCCTTGTGTCAAATCAATAAATTTCGGTTGAATACTCTACCCTCGAAAACTGATGAGATCCCCTATCAGCGAACGATGAGCAGATCGGGCGGTGGACGCGAAGAAGGACGGGCTGGAGGCACGACGGAGTTAGCGGGCGAGGCGCACGATGGCGCAGAAGTGGGAGAGGGGGGAGAGGAACTGACTGAGTGAGTGAACGAGAGGAAACCAAAAATAGATGCGGGCATGGCGATTCGCCTGGCGCGAAGAAGAATAGCTCTGGCGGGTGTATAAGTGTGCCCGTCACAACAAATATTAACAAAATTTGGATGTGTTTAGCGCGGTTTGCCAATCTAGAGTTGTGGCGAGCGCTGCACGCCACCCGCCACAGACCATCCCGCCACTGCACTGTCGAGCCAATGGGCTTATTTGGAAGAGCCTACCTATGACGGGCAGAAAGTATAGCTCGCCACTGGAATGGCCTTAGCTGTGGCGGGTAGGCGCTCTCACCCGCCACAACTGTTTTTGAATAATAACAGTGGCGGGTGCCCCCTCACCCGCCACTCATTAGGGTTCACCTATAAGCCCTTTCCCAGCAATGGTGTGGAAGAGGTCCTTCAAGACGGTAATGTAGAACCAGCAAATAAGCGTGGCATCGATGGCCATCCACTCAGCATCACCCTTCATGAGACTTGGGTCAACGGAGCCGTCAATGTGGTCGTGGAGGTAATACTCGTGGAAGAACAAGGATAAGTATGTTTTCCAGGCATAGTATGTGGAGGTGGACTGATCAAGATGGGCGGGGACACGGTCGAAGATGTTAAGTCACGGATATGTTGGCAGAGGGTGGGTTGGGTCCGACGAATGGGTTGGAGGCACCGGAGACAAAGGAGTTGGTAGGAGCAGACATGGTGATGGTGGTAGAAGGGAGATGGGGTGGTGGCTGGGTTGGGAAGGAAAGCGACAGCAGGGGTGGATGTAGCAGCTCGGGTTGGAGAATAAGAAGAGCAGTGACTCGGGTTGGAGGAGAAGGAGGGCAGCGGCTCGGGTTGGAGGAGGAGTAGGGATGGATGTAGCAGCTCGGTTTGGAGAAGAAGATCAGTGACTCGGGTTGGAGGAGAAGGAGGGTAGCGGCTCGGGTTGGAGGAGGAGTAGGGCAGCGGCAAAAAAAAGAAGAAGAGAAGCGGTGGCAGAGGGGTGTGGTGGCTGGGATGGTAGGGACGGAGTGGCGCAACGGCGGCGCAACGAGGATGGCCCGGCGGCAGCTGGGTGGAGCAGCGGTGGTGCAGGTGTTGCAGTGGAAGGTCTAGGGTAGGATCGGTGTTGTATCTGATACCATGTAGACTAGGAATATTTTGCAATGCACAATATGATTGATGATGTCATAGGCATATATGTAGATAAAGAGGTGGCCTAGCTTGTTAGGCAAGACCAAAAAAACTATCCTAACATACCAAATCTACATTCCTTGCACCTGGGGATTATCACACCCCACCTTAATCGGTTGGGGCTCGATGAACGGGACCCCGCTGTTGTCGTAGGCAGTTGGCGCTCGATAAACAAGACCCTGATATGTCTTCAATGTATCTTTAATTTTTTATTGTTCCATGCTATTATATTACCCCTTTTCGATGTTTATGGGCTTTATTTTACATATTTATATCATTTTTTGTACTAACCTACTAACCGGAGGCCCAGCCCGTATTGCTGTTTTTTTGCCTACTTCAGTATTTCAAAGAAAAGGAATATCAAACGGAGTCCAAGAATGAAACCTTCGGGAGCGTGATTTTTGGAACGAACGTGATCCAGATGACTTGGAGTGCAAGTCAAGAAGCGATCGAGGCAGCCAGTGGATAGGAGGGCGCGCCCACCCCCTCTGGGCGCGCCCCCCTGTCTCGTGGGCCCCTCGGGCGGCCATCGACATACTTCTTCCTCCTATATATACCCACGTACCCCGAAAACTGTTGGGGAACATAGTAATTTCAAAAAAAATCCTACGCACACACAAGATCATGGTGATGCATAGCAACAAGAGGGGAGAGTGTGTCCACCTACCCTCATAGACCGAAAGCGGAAGCGTTAGCACAACGCGATTGATGTAGTCGTACGTCTTCACGGCCTGACCGATCAAGCACCGAAACTACGGCACCTCCGAGTTCTTGCACATGTTCAGCTTGATGACGTTCCCCGTACTCCGATTCAGCAGAACGTCGGGCAAAAGTTTCGTCAGCACGACGGCGTGGTGACGATCTTGATGTTCTACCATCGCAGGGCTTCGCCTAAGCACCGCTACAATATTATCGAGGAGAACTATGGTAGAGGGGGACACCGCACACGGCTAAGAGATTAATGATCAATTGTTGTGTCTCCAAGGGGTGCCCCCTCCCCATATATAAAGGAGTGGAGGAGGGGAGGGCCGGCCCTCTCTATGGCGCGCCCTAGAGGAGTCCTACTCCCACCGGGAGTAGGATTCCCCCTTTCCCAGTATAACTAGGAGCCCTTTCAAGTAGAAGGAGTAGGAGAGAAGGAAAGGGAAGGGAGAAGGAAAAGGAAGGAAGGGGGCGCCCCCCTCCCTAGTCCAATTCGGACTAGTCCATGGGGAGGGGTGCGGCCAGCCTTTGGGGCCTTTCTCTCCTTTCCCGTATGGCCCATTAAGGCCTAATACGAATTCACGTAACTCTCCGGTACTCCGAAAAATACCCGAATCACTCGGAACCTTTCCGATGTCCGAATATAGTCGTCCAATATATCGATCTTTACATCTCGACCATTTCGAGACTCCTCGTCATGTCCCCGATCTTATCCGAAAATCCGAACTCCTTCGGTACATCAAAACTCATAAACTCATAATATAATTGTCATCAAAACATTAAGCATGCGGACCCTACGGGTTCGAGAACTATGTAGACATGACCGAGACATGTCTCCGGTCAATAACCAATAGCGGAACCTGGATGCTCATATTGGCTCCCACATATTCTACGAAGATCTTTATCGGTCGAACCGCATAACAACATACATTGTTCCTTTGTCATTGGTATGTTACTTGCCCGAGATTCGATCGTCGGTATCTCAATACCTAGTTCAATCTCGTTACCGGCAAGTCTCTTTACTTGTTATGTAATGCATCATCCCGCAACTAACTCATTAGTCACATTGCTTGCAAGGCTTATATTGATGTGCATTACCGAGAGGACCCAGAGATACCTCCCCAACAATCGGAGTGACAAATCCTAATCTCGAAATACGCCAACTCAACAAGTACCTTCGGAGACACCTATAGAGTTCCTTTATAATCACCCAGTTACGTTGTGACATTTGGTAGCACACAAAATGTTCCTACGGTAAATGGGAGTTGCATAATCTCATAGTCCTAGGAACATGTATAAGTCATGAAGAAAGCAATAGCAACATACTAAACAATCAAGTGCTAAGCTAACGGAATGGGTCAAGTCAATCACATCATTCTCCTAATGATGTGATCTTGTTTAATCAAATGACAACTCATGTCTATGGCTAGAAAACTTAACCATCTCTGATTCACGAGCTACTCAAGTAGAGGCATACTAGTGACACTATGTTTGTCTATGTATTCACACATGTATTATGTTTCCGGTTAATACAATTCTAGCATGAATAATAAACATTTATCATGAAATAAGGAAATAAATAATAACTTTATTATTGCCTCTAGGGCATATTTCCTTCAGTCTCCCACTTGCACTAGAGTCAATAATCTAGTTCACATCACCATGTGATTTAACACCAATATTCATATCTGTATATGATTAACACCCATAGTTCACATCGTCATGTGACCAACACCCAAAGGGTTTACTAGAGTCAATAATCTAGTTCACATCGCTATGTGATTAACACCCAAAGAGTACTAAGGTGTGATCATGTTTTGCTCGTGAGAGAAGCTTAGTCAACGGGTCTGTCACATTCAGAGCCGTATGTATTTTGCAAATATTCTATGTCTACAATGCTCTGCACGGAGCTACTCTAGCTAATTGCTCCCACTTTCAATATGTATCCAGATTGAGACTTAGAGTCATCTGGATCGGTGTGAAAGCTTGCATCGATGTAACTCTTTACGACGGGCTCTTTTATCACCTCCATAATCGAGAAATATTTCCTTAGTCCTCACTAAGGATATTCTTGACCAATGTCCAGTGATCTACTCCTAGATCACTATTGTACTCCCTTGCCAAATTCAGACCAAGGTATACAATAGGTCTGGTACATAGCATAGCATACTTTACAGAACCTATGAGTGAGGCATAGGGAATGACTTTCATTCTCTTTTCTATTTTCTGCCGTGGTCAGGATTAGAGTCTTACTCAATTTCACACCTTTGCAACACAGGCAAGAACTCTTTCTTTGACTGTTCCATTTTGAACTATTTCAAAATCTTGACAAGGTATGTACTTATTGAAAAGCTTATCAAGCGTCTTGATCTATCTCAATAGATCTTGATGCTCAATATGTAAGTAGCTTTAATGAGGTCTTTCTTTTAAAGAACTCCTTTCCAATACTCCTTTATGCTTTCCAAAAAAATTCTACATCATTTCTGATCAACAATATGTTACTCACATATATTTATCAGAAAGGCGGTAGTGCTATGACTCACTTTATTGTAAATACAGGCTTCACCGCAAGTCTGTATAAAACTATATGCTTTGATCAACTTATCAAAGCGTATATTCCAACTCTGAGATGCTTGCACCAGTCCATAGATGGATCGCTGGAGCTTGCACATTTTGTTAGCACCTTTAGGATTGACAAAACCTTCTGTTTGCATCGTATACAACTCTTCTTTAAGAAAACCATTAAGGAATGCAGTTTTGATATCCATTTGCCAGATTTCATAAAATGTGGCAATTGCTAACATGATTCGGACAGACTTAAGCATCGCTACAGTTGAGAAAATCTCATTGTAGTCAACACCTTGAACTTGTCGAAAACCTTTTTGCGACAAGTCGAGCTTTGTAGATAGTAACACTACTATCAGCGTCTGTCTTCCTCTTGAAGATCCATTTATACAATATGGCTTGCCGATAATCGGGCAACTCCACCAAAGTCCACACTTTGTTCTCATACATGGATCCCATCTCAGATTTCATGGCCTCAAGCCATTTTGCGGAATTTGGGCTCATCATCGCTTCCTCATAGTTCGTAGGTTCATCATGGTCTAGTAACATGACTTCCAGAACAGGATTACCGTACCACTCTGGTGCGGACTGTACTTTGGAAGACCTACGAGGTTTTGTAGTAACTTAATCTGAAGTTTCATGATCATCATCATTAGCTTCCTCACTAATTGGTGTAGGAATCACTGGAACTGATTTCTGTGATGAACTACTTTCCAATTCGGGAGAAGGTACAGATTACCTTATCAAGCTCTACTTTCCTCCCACTCACTTCTGTCGAGAGAAACTCCTTCTCTAGAAAGGATACATTCTTAGCAACGAATGTTTTGCCTTCGGATCTGTGATAGAAGGTGTACCCAATAGTTTCCTTTGGGTATTCTATGAAGACGCGCTTCTCCAATTTGGGTTCGAGCTTATCAGGTTGAAATATTTTTCACATAAGCATCGCAACTCCAAACTTTAAGAAACGACAGCTTAGGTTTACTGCTAAACCATAGTTCATACAGTGTCGTCTCAACGGATTTAGATGGTGCCCTATTTAATGTGAATGCAGCTATCTCTAATGCATAACCCCAAAACGATATTGGTAAATCGGTAAGATACATCATAGATCGCACCATATCCAATAAAGTGCGGTTACGATGTTCGGACACACCATTACACTGTGGTGTTCCATGTGGCGTGAACTGTGAAACTATTCCACATTGTTTAAAATGAAGGCCAAACTCGTAACTCAAATATTCTTCTCTACGATCAGATTGTAGAAACTTTATTTTCTTGTTACAATGATTCTCCATTTCACTCTGAATTTCTTTGAACTTTTCAAATGTTTCAGACTTGTGCTTCATTAAGTAGATATACGCATATCTGCTCAAATCATCTGTGAAGGTCAGAAAATAACGATACCCGCCACGAGCATCAACACTCATTGGACCGCATACATCGGTATGTATTATTTCCAACAAGTTAGTAGCTTGTTCCATTGTTCCGGAGAACTGAGTTTTAGTCATCTTGCCAAAAAGGCACGGTTCGCAAGCATCAAATGATTCATAACCAAGTGATTCCAAAAATCCATCTTTATGGAGTTTCTTCATGCGCTTTACACCGATATGACCCAAACAGCAGTGCCACAAATAAGTTGCATTATTATTATTAACTTTGCATCTTTTGGCATCAACATTATGAATATGTGTATCACTATGATCAAGATTCAATAAACCATCACCATTGGGTGTATGACCATAGAAGGTTTTATTCAGAATAACAATTTATTCTCTATCTTAGATGAATAATCGTATCGCAATAAACATGATCTTATCATATTTATGCTCAACGCAAACACCAAATAACATTTATTTAGGTTTAACACTAATCTTGAAAATATAGGGAGTGTGTGATGATTTTCATATCAATCTTGGAACTACTTCCAACACTCATCGTCACTTCCCCCTCAACTAGTCTCTATTTATTCTGTAACTCCTGTTTCGAGTTACTAATCTTAGCAACCGAACAAGTATCAAATACTCAGGGGCTACTATAAACACTAGTAAGGCACACATCAATAACCTATATATCAAATATACCCTTGTTCAATTTGCCATCCTTCTTATCCACCAACTATTCAGGGCATTTCCGCTTCCAATGACCATTTCCTTTGCAGTGTAAGCACTCAGTTTCAGGCTTTGGTCCAGCTTTGGGCTTCTTCGCAGGACTGACAACTTGCTTGTCATTCTACTTGAAGTTCCCTTTCCTTCTCTTTGCCCTTCTCTTGAAACTAGTGGTCTTGTCAATCATGAACACTTGATGCTCTTTCTTGATTTCTACCTTTGTCGATTTCAACATCACGAAAAGCTCAGGAATTGTTTTCGTCATCCCTTGCATACTATAGTTCATCACGAAGTTCTAGTAACTTGGTGATGGTGACTAGAGAACTCTGTCAATCATTATCTTATCTAGAAGATTAACTCCCACTTGATTCAAGCGATTGTAGTACCCAGACAATCCGAGCACATGCTCACTAGTTGAGCGATTCTCCTCCATCTTTTAGCTATAGAACTTGTTGGAGATTTCATATCTCTCAACTTGGGTATTTGCTTGAAATATTAACTTCAATTCCTGTAACATCTCATATGGTCCATGACGTTCAAAACATCTTTGAAGTCCCGATTCTAAGTCGTTAAGCATGGTGCACTAAACTATCAAGTAGTCATCATATTGAGCTAGCCAAACATTCATAACGTCTGCATCTGCTCCTGCAATAGGTCTGTCACCTAGCGGTGCATTAAGGACATAATTCTTCTGTGCAGCAATGAGGATAAACCTTAGATCATGGATCCAATTCGCATCATTGCTACTAACATCTTTCAACACAATTTTCTCTAGGAACATATCAAAATAAACATATGAAAGCAACAACGCTAGCCATTGATCTACAACATAATTTGCAAAATACTACCAGGACTAAGTTCATGATAAATTTAAGTTCAATTAATCATATTACTTAAGAACTCTCACTTAGACAGACATCTCTCTAGTCATCTAAGTGATCACGTGATCCAAATCAACTAAACCATGTCCGATCATCACGTGAGATGGAGTAGTTTTCAATGGTGAACATCACTTATGTTGATCATATCTACTATATGATTCATGTTCGACCTTTCGGTCTTCGTGTTCCGAGGCCATATCTGAATATGCTAGGCTCATCAAGTTTAACCTGAGTATTCTGCGTGTGCAACTGTTTTGCACCCATTGTGTTTGAACGTAGAGCCTATCACACCCGATCATCACGTGGTGTCTCAGCACGAAGAACTTTTGCAACGGCGCATACTCAGGGAGAACACTTCTTGATAATTAGTGATAGATCATCTTATAATGCTACCGTCAATCAAAGCAAAATAAGATGCATAAAGGATAAACATCACAAGCAATCAATATAAGTGATATGATATGGCCATCATCATCTTGTGCTTGTGATCTCCATCTCCGAAGCACTGTCGTGATCACCATCGTCACTGGCGCGACACCTTGATCTCCATCGTAGCATCATTGTCGTCTCGCCATCTATTGCTTCTACGACTATCGCCACCGCTTAGTGATGAAGTAAAGCAATTACAGGGCGCTTGCATTTCATACAATAAAGTGACAACCATATGGCTCCTGCCAGTTGCCGATAACTCGGTTACAAAACATGATCATCTCATACAATAAAATATAGCGTCACGTCTTGACCATATCACATCACAACATGCCCTGCAAAAACAAGTTAGCGTCCTCTACTTTGTTGTTGCAAGTTTTACGTGGCTGCTACGGGCTGAGCAAGAACCGTTCTTACCTACGCATGAAAACCACAACGATAGTTCGTCAAGTTAGTGATGTTTTAACCTTCGCAAGGACCGGGCGTAGCCACACTCGGTTCAACTAAAGTTGGAGAAACTGACACCCGCCAGCCACCTGTGTGCAAAGCACGCCGGTAGAACCAGTCTCGCGTAAGCGTACGCGTAATGTCGGTCCGGGCCGCTTCATCCAACAATACCGCCGAACCAATGTATGACATGCTGGTAAGCAGTATGACTTGTATCGCCCACAACTCACTTGTGTTCTACTCGTGCATATAACTTCTACGCATAAAACCTGGCTTGGATGCCATTGTTGGGGAACGTAGTAATTTCAAAAAAATTCCTACGCACACACAAGATCATGGTGATGCATAGCAACGAGAGGGGAGAGTGTGTCCATGTGCCCTCGTAGACCGAAAGCGTAAGCGTTAGCACAACGCGGTTGATGTAGTCGTACGTCTTCACTGCCCGACCGATCAAGCAGTGAAACTACAGCACCTCCGAGTTCTTGCACACGTTCAGCTCGATGACGTTCCCCGTACTCCGATCCAGCGGAATGTCAGGGAAGAGTTTCATCAGCACGACGGCATGGTGACGATCTTGATCTTCTACATTCGCAGGGCTTCGCCTAAGCACCGCTACAATATTATCGAGGAGAACTATGGTGGAGGGGGGCACCGCACACGGCTAAGAGATCAATGATCAATTGTTGTGTCTCCAAGGGGTGTCCCCCTCCCCGTATATAAAGGAGTGGAGGATGGGGAGGGCCGGTCCTCTCTATGGCGCGCCCTAGGGAAGTCCTACTCCCACCGGGAGTAGGATTCCCCCTTTCCTAGTATAACTAGGAGCCCTTACAAGTAGAAGGAGTAGGAGAGAAGGAAAGGGAAGGGAGAAGGAGAAGGAAGGAAGGGGGCGCCTGTAACGCCCCGAGACCGATGTGCCAGGTGTCGTTCAGTTATTCGTTGTTGTTGTCTTGTCATTGGCTTGCGTGTTGCATTTCATCATGTCATCATGTGCATTGCATCATCATGTTTTCAAAACTTGCATCCATCCCGGTCTCCTCGTTCCGTCCGTTGTCCGTTCTGAGCCCAGACACACTTGCACGCGCCCGCGGCACGTCCGAAATATTATTTTATAAGTGGCCAGAAAATGTTCTCGGATTGGGTTGAAATTTGGTGTGTGGTCTTATTATAGTGTAGACAGACCGCCTGTCCAGTTTCATCGCAATCGGAGTTCTTCTGATGCCCCAACGGATAAATATAGCGGCAGTATAGCAGTTCCAATCCTAACGGTGGTTCGTTGAAGACCTTCTCAAAGTTTTCATCGAGATTCTTTCCTAAGGAGCTCAAGCTTTCTTCATATGGTAATCCGGAGTGCAATTCTTTCTACCATATTTTGGAGGTGGTATTATGTCATTCTTGATAATTTGAGTTCATGTTCCATGATTCACATGTTGTTAAGAATGAGTTATTTTTAAATCCATCAACCTCGTTGTTGGAGTTATCTTGTGTCATATTTCACCTAAAAGCCTTCCATTGGGAATGTTGCTATTTGTGGTGCTTGCCAATGATCCAAGTTATCTCTTTATCATCTTGGTGGAAGAAGTCTTCATCTCTTCGTTGATCTCAAGCAAGCAATTGTTTCCGTTAGTGGCCGGTTGTCACCTCATAATTTTGAGATCTTTTCCATAAGCCCACTACAAGCTTGTGCTTTTCGTTGTTGATTTTCCAACAACTCCGTTCAATTCTTGTTTGCAAGGATGCTTTCCAAACTCATTTGTGGCAGAAGTTGGCATTTTCTTCAACATTCTTTTATTTCAATTATCAATCTTCTATTTCTTTCTCCCGGAGGCAGTGTATTGTGATTTCATCAAGTATCTTCTCATCTTATCAAGTTCTTATTCAATTCTTTTTCTTTTCAATCGGAGTGCTGCCCGAAGTTGTTCTCCCTTGTTCCTCTTTTCTAACGGAGTGTTTTCAGCTTCGTCATCTCCATTGTATTCTTTTCTCGAAATGGATTAACCTTTCAAGGTTCTTTGGTTTCACTCATTGGTCAAAGAAGCAACTTAGTTTTACCTCTTCTCTTCCTCTTCCGTTTCTCTCCGGTGCCATCTAGATCTCGGGACGAGATCCTCTTGTAGTCATGGAGTGTTGTAACGCCCCGAGACCGATGTGCCAGGTGTCGTTCAGTTATTCGTTGTTGTTGTCTTGTCATTGGCTTGCGTGTTGCATTTCATCATGTCATCATGTGCATTGCATCATCATGTTTTCAAAACTTGCATCCGTCCCGGTCTCCTCGTTCCGTCCGTTGTCCGTTCTGAGCCCAGACACACTTGCACGCGCCCGCGGCACGTCCGAAATATTATTTTATAAGTGGCCGGAAAATGTTCTCGGATTGGGTTGAAATTTGGTGTGTGGTCTTATTATAGTGTAGACAGACCGCCTGTCCAGTTTCATCGCAATCGGAGTTCGTTTGACGCCCCAACGAATAAATATAGCGGCAGTATAGCCGGTCTAACGTCGGACGTTTTCGGTCTCCGGAAAACAGTCGCTGGGCCTCCCTCTCTTCTCTCCTCTCAGCTCGAGACCGTCTACACAGCTCACTATCTACCGCCAGGTCCAACCTAACCTCTCTCGTCAGCCCGCGGCTCTCCTCGTGCGCGTCCGAAAGTTGTCCCGGACCCGAACCGAGCTGTCGCCACCGTTGTATCCGGATCATCCCCAAACGTCTACAAAATGTCACCATTTTCTTATTTGGACTTCCTAGCTATTTTATTCGCGATCGTTCGATTGCGATCGGAGGGACGATATACCCCTAAGTCAACCCACCTACTATATATATATAGTCTTTCCCTAGTCCATTTTGGACAACCCTAATTTTTAGGGATCCTCCCAGCCGCCGCCACTCTCTCATCGGGTTCTTCCCCGATCCAGATCCACCTCGTTTTCTGCAGCCAACCAACCCGCGCCGCTCGCTGATTTTCCTCGTGCCCGAGGCCCCCAAGTCACTCCTCGCCGGCAACTAGCAGGAACGTCGCGTCCCCCTCCTCTGGATCTTCCCGTGTATTTTCTTTCCCCTTGTCCCTCGCTCATATCTCTCTCTGTTTCTCTGTAGCAGCAGTCGCCGTCAAGCTCCTGCAGGTCACCGTCGCGCCAGCCCGTCCCGTCTGGCAAGCCTTGGTGCCGCCACCCACCGGACCCGGCCGCCTCGCCTCCAATTCTTCCTTCCTCGGCGAGATCCGCCGCGTCCCCGTTGAAGTGGTCCTCCAGCGCCTCCTGCCTCCTCATCCTCGCCAGAACCATCTCCGCGCCGCCGCTTCGTCGGAGAACAACGCCGAGGCCCTCCTCTCCTTCTGATCTGGCGCCGTCCCACGGAGCTTGCCGCTGCCTCCCCGTCGTCATCGCACCGCAGCACCCGAGGCCACGGTTGTCCTCTGCTCCCCAACGAGGCACCGGCTGCCGGATCCGAACCCAGCTGCTGCCCTCGCCCGCTCCCGCGTCCGGTCGCCGCCGTCCTTGCCCTGCTGACCTCACCGGAGGCCTGCTGTGTCCGCCTGGGTTCGTCTCGCGCCAAGCCTGCTGCTGCAGTTCTTGCCGCTTGCTTCCTCTGCTTCGAACGAGAAGACTAGCGCCGCGCCCCGCTTCCTCTGAATCAAAGACGAGCGCAGCCGCTCGCCCCGTTGACTGCGCCTCGCGCAAGCGCGCGCCTGGGCTGCCACCCCTCCGACGCCTGTAGATCCGGCCCAGCTCCAGCGCAAGGGAGGGCCCAGCTCCGCGTGGGCCACCGCAGCACCCGAGGCCTGGATCTGCCTCCACCGGTCTCCTCTTCATGGCCCAGCCGCAAGCCGGCCTGCCTGTGTCCCTCACCACCGACCGGGCCGAGGCCCATGGGTGAGCCGCCCCCTCTCCTTTTGCACTATTGACCCATGTGCAGTTTCGGCCCATAGCCTTTTTTTCCCAGATCTGCGATTTAACGATCTTTCCAGAGATTGCCAGTTTTGCAGAAACACCCTTGCACTTCATGCATATAATAACTCTCAAACCATGCATCGGTTCAAAATAATTTATATATGAAACTTGTTTAAAATTATGTGTAGATTAATAATATGTCAATTTCTTGCCATGTTAAAATGTTAAAAATGTTGTTTGCATTAATTTACTCCTATGGCATGCTAAAATGATTTAATTCATAACTAAATAACCGTAACTCCGATTTTAATAAATTATATATGTAAATGGGGTAGAATTTTGCCTAGTTTATCATGGTGACATCACTTTGCATGTTTAACAACTTTAAATTATGTTTAGGGCAGAACAGTACCAAACCTAATATATGCATATGAGGAGTTTCCGGACTTGTTGTTCGTTGTTTCCGGCCTCATTTAACCTTGACTAGATAGGTAGTTTTCATTTGCTTCACCCTCTTGCCATGCTTAACAACATTTAATATTGTTGGGTAGCTTAAACGAGAGATAACTAAATAATTGATGTGGTGTTCCGTCAACATGCACCTCGTTGCATATTGAGCTCCACTTAACTTGTAGTATTGTTTGTTGCACTTTGCCATGCCATGCCTCATTAAACCGGACATGCATCATACGTGTTTGTGCATCATGACTTGTTTATGCTTGTGTGTTTACTATGTTGTGTGCTTCTTTTCCGGTGATTGCTTCTTCGGGTTGGTTCCGATAACGTCGCGTTTGTGAGGATCCGTTCAACTACGTCCGTTTGTCTTCTTCATGGACTCGTTCTTCTTCCTTGCGGGATCTCAGGCAAGATGATCATACCCTCGAAATCACTACTATCTTTGCTATGCTAGTTTGCTCGCTCTTTTGCTATGCCAATGCTACGATGCCTACCATTTACTTGTCAGCCTCCCAAATTGCCATGTCAAACCTCTAACCCACCATGTCCTAGCAAACCGTTGATTGGCTATGTTACCGCTTTGCTTAGCCCCTCTTATAGCGTTGTTAGTTGCAGGTGAAGATTGAAGTTTGTTCCTTGTTGGAACATGGAGATGTTGTTCCTTGTTGGAACATGTTTACTTGTTGGGATATCACAATATAGCTTACTTAATTAATGCATCTATATACTTGGTAAAGGGTGGAAGGCTCGGCCTTATGCCTGGTGTTTTGTTCCACTCTTGCCGCCCTAGTTTCCGTCATATCGGTGTTATGTTCCCGGATTTTGCGTTCCTTACACGGTTGGGCTATAATGGGAACCCCTTGACAGTTCGCCTTAAGTAAAGCTCTTCCAGCAATGCCCAACATT
The DNA here is from genome assembly GCF_018294505.1 of Triticum aestivum. Taxonomy (NCBI): domain Eukaryota; kingdom Viridiplantae; phylum Streptophyta; class Magnoliopsida; order Poales; family Poaceae; genus Triticum; species Triticum aestivum. The sequence goes on along the minus strand of NC_057798.1, from coordinate 292,007,043 downwards.
GGTTTTACCATTTGCACTAACAACCTACCACCTTCCCTTGGGTTCTGCAGACTCAAGGGTCATCTTTATTCTAACCCCCCCCGGGCCAGTGCTCCTCTGAGTGTTGGTCCGAACTAGAGCCCTGTGCAGCGCCCCCTCGGGGAAACTCGAGGTTTGGTTTTAGTTGTACGGATTGCTCATCTGAGTGTGCCCTGAGAAAGAGATATGTGCAGCTCCTATCGGGATTTGTCGGCACATTCGGGCGGTGTTGCTGGTTTAGTTTTACCCTGTCGAAATGTCTTGTTGTACCGGGATACCGAGTCTGATCGGAACGTCTCGGGTGGAGGTCTATTCCTTCGTTGACCGTGAGAGCTTGTCATGGGCTAAGTTGGGACACCCCTGCAGGGTATTATCTTTCGAAAGCCGTGCCCGCGGTTATGGGCAGATGGGAATTTGTTAACGTCCGGTTGTAGAAAACCCGAAGTTGACCTTAATTAAAATACATCAACCGTGTGTGTAACCGTGATGGTCTCTTTCCGGCGGAGTCCGGGAAGTGAACACGGTGTTGGAGTTATGCTTGACGTAGGTTGCTATAGGATCACTTCTTGATCATACTTTTATCGACCGTGCTTTGCCTTCTCTTCTCGCTCTCATTTGCGTATGTTAGCCACCATATATGCTAGTCGCTTGCTGCAGCTCCACCTCATTACTCCATCCTTCCTATAAGCTTAAATAGTCTTGATCTCGCGGGTGCGAGATTGCTGAGTCCCCGTGGCTCACAGATACTTCCAAAACCAGTTTGCAGGTGCCTATGTTACCGTGCAGATGACGCAACCAAGCTCAAGGAGGAGCTCGATGAAGATCTTGCCCTTTGTGTTGTTTCGTTCTAGTTGATCAGTAGTGGAGCCCAGTTGGGGTCGATCGGGGACCTTTGTCGCATTTGGGGTTCTTCTTTTATTTTGGTTCCGTAGTCGGACCTTGATTGTATCTGGATGATGTAATGCTTTATTCCTGTAATTGTGTGAAGTGGCGATTGTAAGCCAACTATGTATCTCTTTCCCTTATATATTACATGGGTTGTGTGAAGATTACCTCACTTGCGACATTGCTTTCAATGCGGTTATGCCTCTAAGTCGTGCTTCGACACGTGGGAGATATAGCCGCATCGAGGGCGTTACAAGTTGGTAATCAGAGCCTTCCCCGACCTTAGGAGCCCCATTGCTTGATCGTTTTTAGCGGCCGAGTTGTGTCTAGAAAAATATTTTGAGTCATTTAGGATTATATATATTGGAGAGTTAGGAATTCTTTTTACTCCCCAGTCTCTTAATCGCTCTGGTAAGGCATCCTGACGTAGAGTTTTGACTCTTCTCTTCTCGAATTTCACTAAAAATTTTTTAGGATCACGCGGGTATCTTGGAATCGTTCCGATGGTTTTATGATGAGAACATTGTCTTGGTGCCTCCTGTCAGGGGTTTAGTGGAAGTGTCCCGCGGAGTTGAGCTCTGAGGTGTTGTCGTCATAATTTTATCGTTGCAGTTCTGGAATACCTGAGTTTAGTACACCAACATCGAAAATCTCTTTTATGCAGTTGTTGGTGAGATAACCCCGATAACCCAGTACTGAGGTGAGTACGGGAGTATTGCCATAACTTGTATAACGGATGCTTTTCGAAGGTTGAGGTAGACGATTTCTGAAGGTTTCTTGGTTATGTGTTGAAGGATGGATACAGCTGGATGTAGGATTTGTTAGTTTTGGGTGAGATATTATGCTTCCCCTGTATCCCCAACACCTGATTGCATAACCGGAAAATTTCGGGAGTTTCATAGGTGGGAATTCAAGTAGCTCTTAGGATATCTTTCCGACGGATGTATGATATGAAATTGGGGTTCGACGTCTAGTGGTCCGCCTATTCACGGTCGATTTTACAGTGGTCTCGTTGTGTCTTAAAGAGTCCTTGGCTATGCCGACTCGGGGACGCTTCGTATGTCATGTGCACTGCCTTGTACATGATGGTGCTGTACGATCGAGCCCGTGTAGGCCCCACCATGAAAACTTCGGACGAAATCTCTATCATATGTTTGTTCTGGCTTATTTTGCAAGCCAATCCTTTGTTTTGTTTTGAGTTGTGGTATTCGAGTTGCTTCGAAGTCAAATGTTGATTCCATACCTTTTCCAAATGGTGTTCTCATATTCCTATGTGAATACTAATCCTTCTTGATCATTGAGTCTGTCTTGTCAATCCTTTTTTTTAAACCGGTGTGTCTCTCCTCAAGTGGTTCCGTTCACGTCAACATTTGCAAGATCATTTATCACTTCTTCTCAACGGTGTTTGTTTCATCCGTCTCCAAGTTGCCTTTGTTTTTCCCACCCTCCCTCCCTTTTGTTTTTCTTCAAGGGCTAAGATTTCTTCTTCAAGTATCCATTTTATTGATGGGAAGTTTCTCCATTCTTTTCCGTCAATATTCTTATCCGGTGATTCTCATGAAGATTCTAATGGAGCTTCAAGTTCGTCATTCCTCATTCTTTTCTTCTCCGGTGGATTTAATTCAAGCTTTGGTATTAAGCATACTCCTTTTCTTTTTTTTCCAATGCTTTTCTTATGCCGGTGCACCTCTTAATCATCCATCTCTCGCTATTAAATTGTTCCGGAGTGCTCAAGATATCTCGAAGATTCGTGTTTCCACTCTGCATTCGTTCAAGCTCTTTCGAGATTGGTATCTCATTCAAGTCATTTAATTCAACCGGTGCAACATCTCTTTTAAATCTTTTCAACGGTGTTCTTTTGAGTGGGCCCTAACCCACAGGTCTTTTCCCAGGATCTTAACTGACTCTTCTATTTTCCCAGAGCTATCCTAAATTCTTCTCCAAGTTTGACGTAAGAATGAGTTATCATCAGTCAAATGCTTTTTCTCCAAGATCTTTCAAATTCTTTTCATAGTTGGCTCAACCTCTTCGCTTTTGATTCTTCCGGTGTGCCTCAATAATTCTTGGTGGTGTTTCTCGTTGTCATTATCATCATTTGAAGACCGAAGAAGAGTTTCTCTTTAATCTTGCTCTATACTCTTCAAGATTCATGGTGCTAGCTTGTTGCCATCCTCTCATAATTGTTTTCGATTTTGAGAATTTTTTTCACCCATCTGGAGCATTTCATGAGTTGTTTCAATTTCTTTCCTCCAAAGGCCATCATGTCATAATTCTTCATTCTCAGCGTGTACCTATCGTTCTCCAAATCTTACCGGTGAATCGTTCAAATATCCTCTAATCAGTTCCTGATCTCTTCGTTCTCAGGTATCTAAATCCCCTCAAGTATCTTCATTCATTTTTCAATTATTCCCGGTGAATTGTGCCTTTGCTACTTTCATTTTCAATTCTTACGGTGGTTCTTTCAAGATCTCTCTTCCTTGTTCATCATATCAATTCCTTTGTTGTTCCAATCCTAACGGTGGTTCGTTGAAGACCTTCTCAAAGTTTTCATCGAGATTCTTTCCTAAGGAGCTCAAGCTTTCTTCATATGGTAATCCGGAGTGCAATTCTTTCTACCATATTTTGGAGGTGGTATTATGTCATTCTTGATAATTTGAGTTCATGTTCCATGATTCACATGTTGTTAAGAATGAGTTATTTTTAAATCCATCAACCTCGTTGTTGGAGTTATCTTGTGTCATATTTCACCTAAAAGCCTTCCATTGGGAATGTTGCTATTTGTGGTGCTTGCCAATGATCCAAGTTATCTCTTTATCATCTTGGTGGAAGAAGTCTTCATCTCTTCGTTGATCTCAAGCAAGCAATTGTTTCCGTTAGTGGCCGGTTGTCACCTCATAATTTTGAGATGTTTTCCATAAGCCCACTACAAGCTTGTGCTTTTCGTTGTTGATTTTCCAACAACTCCGTTCAATTCTTGTTTGCAAGGATGCTTTCCAAACTCATTTGTGGCAGAAGTTGGCATTTTCTTCAACATTCTTTTATTTCAATTATCAATCTTCTATTTCTTTCTCCCGGAGGCAGTGTATTGTGATTTCATCAAGTATCTTCTCATCTTATCAAGTTCTTATTCAATTCTTTTTCTTTTCAATCGGAGTGCTGCCCGAAGTTGTTCTCCCTTGTTCCTCTTTTCTAACGGAGTGTTTTCAGCTTTGTCATCTCCATTGTATTCTTTTCTCGAAATGGATTAACCTTTCAAGGTTCTTTGGTTTCACTCATTGGTCAAAGAAGCAACTTAGTTTTACCTCTTCTCTTCCTCTTCCGTTTCTCTCCGGTGCCATCTAGATCTCGGGACGAGATCCTCTTGTAGTCGTGGAGTGTTGTAATGCCCCGAGACCGATGTGCCAGGTGTCGTTCAGTTATTCGTTGTTGTTGTCTTGTCATTGGCTTGCGTGTTGCATTTCATCATGTCATCATGTGCATTGCATCATCATGTTTTCAAAACTTGCATCTGTCCCGGTCTCCTCGTTCCGTCCGTTGTCCGTTCTGAGCCCAGACACACTTGCACGCGCCCGCGGCACGTCCGAAATATTATTTTATAAGTGGCCGGAAAATGTTCTCGGATTGGGTTGAAATTTGGTGTGTGGTCTTATTATAGTGTAGACAGACCGCCTGTCCAGTTTCATCGCAATCGGAGTTCGTTTGACGCCCCAACGAATAAATATAGCGGCAGTATAGCCGGTCTAACGTCGGACGTTTTCGGTCTCCGGAAAACAGTCGCCGGGCCTCCCTCTCTTCTCTTCTCTCAGCTCGAGACCGTCTACACAGCTCACTATCTACCGCCAGGTCCAACCTAACCTCTCTCGTCAGCCCGCGGCAATCCTCGTGCGCGTCCGAAAGTTGTCCCGGACCCGAACCGAGCTGTCACCACCGTTGTATCCGGATCATCCCCAAACGTCTACAAAACGTCACCATTTTCTTATTTGGACTTCCTAGCTATTTTATTCGCGATCGTTCGATTGCGATCGGAGGGACGATATACCCCTAAGTCAACCCACCTACTATATATATAGTCTTTCCCTAGTCCATTTTGGACAACCCTAATTTTTAGGGATCCTCCCAGCCGCCGCCACTCTCTCATCGGGTTCTTCCCCGATCCAGATCCACCTCGTTTTCTGCAGCCAACCAACCCGCGCCGCTCGCTGATTTTCCTCGTGCCCGAGGCCCCCAAGTCACTCCTCGCCGGCAACTAGCAGGAACGTCGCGTCCCCCTCCTCTGGATCTTCCCGTGTATTTTCTTTCCCCTTGTCCCTCGCTCATATCTCTCTCTGTTTCTCTGTAGCAGCAGTCGCCGTCAAGCTCCTGCAGGTCACCGTCGCGCCAGCCCGTCCCGTCTGGCAAGCCTTGGTGCCGCCACCCACCGGACCCGGCCGCCTCGCCTCCAATTCTTCCTTCCTCGGCGAGATCCGCCGCGTCCCCGTTGAAGTGGTCCTCCAGCGCCTCCTGCCTCCTCATCCTCGCCAGAACCATCTCCGCGCCGCCGCTTCGTCGGAGAACAACGCCGAGGCCCTCCTCTCCTTCTGATCTGGCGCCGTCCCACGGAGCTTGCCGCTGCCTCCCCGTCGTAATCGCACCGCAGCACCCGAGGCCACGGTTGTCCTCTGCTCCCCAACGAGGCACCGGCTGCCGGATCCGAACCCAGCTGCTGCCCTCGCCCGCTCCCGCGTCCGGTCGCCGCCGTCCTTGCCCTGCTGACCTCACCGGAGGCCTGCTGTGTCCGCCTGGGTTCGTCTCGCGCCAAGCCTGCTGCTGCAGTTCTTGCCGCTTGCTTCCTCTGCTTCGAACGAGAAGACTAGCGCCGCGCCCCGCTTCCTCTGAATCAAAGACGAGCGCAGCCGCTCGCCCCGTTGACTGCGCCTCGCGCAAGCGCGCGCCTGGGCTGCCACCCCTCCGACGCCTGTAGATCCGGCCCAGCTCCAGCGCAAGGGAGGGCCCAGCTCCGCGTGGGCCACCGCAGCACCCGAGGCCTGGATCTGCCTCCACCGGTCTCCTCTTCATGGCCCAGCCGCAAGCCGGCCTGCCTGTGTCCCTCACCACCGACCGGGCCGAGGCCCATGGGTGAGCCGCCCCCTCTCCTTTTGCACTATTGACCCATGTGCAGTTTCGGCCCATAGCCTTTTTTTCCCAGATCTGCGATTTAACGATCTTTCCAGAGATTGCCAGTTTTGCAGAAACACCCTTGCACTTCATGCATATAATAACTCTCAAACCATGCATCGGTTCAAAATAATTTATATATGAAACTTGTTTAAAATTATGTGTAGATTAATAATATGTCAATTTCTTGCCATGTTAAAATGTTAAAAATGTTGTTTGCATTAATTTACTCCTATGGCATGCTAAAATGATTTAATTCATAACTAAATAACCGTAACTCCGATTTTAATAAATTATATATGTAAATGGGGTAGAATTTTGCCTAGTTTATCATGGTGACATCACTTTGCATGTTTAACAACTTTAAATTATGTTTAGGGCAGAACAGTACCAAACCTAATATATGCATATGAGGAGTTTCCGGACTTGTTGTTCGTTGTTTCCGGCCTCATTTAACCTTGACTAGATAGGTAGTTTTCATTTGCTTCACCCTCTTGCCATGCTTAACAACATTTAATATTGTTGGGTAGCTTAAACGAGAGATAACTAAATAATTGATGTGGTGTTCCGTCAACATGCACCTCGTTGCATATTGAGCTCCACTTAACTTGTAGTATTGTTTGTTGCACTTTGCCATGCCATGCCTCATTAAACCGGACATGCATCATACGTGTTTGTGCATCATGACTTGTTTATGCTTGTGTGTTTACTATGTTGTGTGCTTCTTTTCCGGTGATTGCTTCTTCGGGTTGGTTCCGATAACGTCGCGTTTGTGAGGATCCGTTCAACTACGTCCGTTTGTCTTCTTCATGGACTCGTTCTTCTTCCTTGCGGGATCTCAGGCAAGATGATCATACCCTCGAAATCACTACTATCTTTGCTATGCTAGTTTGCTCGCTCTTTTGCTATGCCAATGCTACGATGCCTACCATTTACTTGTCAGCCTCCCAAATTGCCATGTCAAACCTCTAACCCACCATGTCCTAGCAAACCGTTGATTGGCTATGTTACCGCTTTGCTTAGCCCCTCTTATAGCGTTGTTAGTTGCAGGTGAAGATTGAAGTTTGTTCCTTGTTGGAACATGGAGATGTTGTTCCTTGTTGGAACATGTTTACTTGTTGGGATATCACAATATAGCTTACTTAATTAATGCATCTATATACTTGGTAAAGGGTGGAAGGCTCGGCCTTATGCCTGGTGTTTTGTTCCACTCTTGCCGCCCTAGTTTCCGTCATATCGGTGTTATGTTCCCGGATTTTGCGTTCCTTACACGGTTGGGCTATAATGGGAACCCCTTGACAGTTCGCCTTAAGTAAAGCTCTTCCAGCAATGCCCAACATTGGTTTTACCATTTGCACTAACAACCTACCACCTTCCCTTGGGTTCTGCAGACTCAAGGGTCATCTTTATTCTAACCCCCCCCGGGCCAGTGCTCCTCTGAGTGTTGGTCCGAACTAGAGCCCTGTGCAGCGCCCCCTCGGGGAAACTCGAGGTTTGGTTTTAGTTGTACGGATTGCTCATCTGAGTGTGCCCTGAGAAAGAGATATGTGCAGCTCCTATCGGGATTTGTCGGCACATTCGGGCGGTGTTGCTGGTTTAGTTTTACCCTGTCGAAATGTCTTGTTGTACCGGGATACCGAGTCTGATCGGAACGTCTCGGGTGGAGGTCTATTCCTTCGTTGACCGTGAGAGCTTGTCATGGGCTAAGTTGGGACACCCCTGCAGGGTATTATCTTTCGAAAGCCGTGCCTGCGGTTATGGGCAGATGGGAATTTGTTAATGTCCGGTTGTAGAAAACCCGAAGTTGACCTTAATTAAAATACATCAACCGTGTGCGTAACCGTGATGGTCTCTTTCCGGCGGAGTCCGGGAAGTGAACACGGTGTTGGAGTTATGCTTGACGTAGGTTGCTATAGGATCACTTCTTGATCATACTTTTATCGACCGTGCTTTGCCTTCTCTTCTCGCTCTCATTTGCGTATGTTAGCCACCATATATGCTAGTCGCTTGCTGCAGCTCCACCTCATTACTCCATCCTTCCTATAAGCTTAAATAGTCTTGATCTCGCGGGTGCGAGATTGCTGAGTCCCCGTGGCTCACAGATACTTCCAAAACCAGTTTGCAGGTGCCTATGTTACCGTGCAGATGACGCAACCAAGCTCAAGGAGGAGCTCGATGAAGATCTTGCCCTTTGTGTTGTTTCGTTCTAGTTGATCAGTAGTGGAGCCCAGTTGGGGTCGATCAGGGACCTTTGTCGCATTTGGGGTTCTTCTTTTATTTTGGTTCCGTAGTCGGACCTTGATTGTATCTGGATGATGTAATGCTTTATTCCTGTAATTGTGTGAAGTGGCGATTGTAAGCCAACTATGTATCTCTTTCCCTTATATATTACATGGGTTGTGTGAAGATTACCTCACTTGCGACATTGCTTTCAATGCGGTTATGCCTCTAAGTCGTGCTTCGACACGTGGGAGATATAGCCGCATCGAGGGCGTTACAGCGCCCCCCTCCCTAATCCAATTCGGACTAGTCCATGGGAAGGGGTGCGGCCACCCTTTGGGGCCTTTCTCTCCTTTCCCTTATGGCCCATTAAGGCCTAATACGAATTCCCGTAACTCTACGGTACTCCAAAAAATACCCGAATCACTCGGAACCTTTTCGATGTCCGAATATAGTCGTTCAATATATCGATCTTTACGTCTCGACCATTTCGAGACTCCTCGTCATGTCCCCGATCTCATCCGGGACTCCGAACTCCTTCGGTACATCAAAACTCATAAACTCATAATATAACTGGCATCGAAACCTTAAGCGTGCGGACCCTACGGGTTCGAGAACTATGTAGACATGACCGAGACATGTCTCCGGTGAATAACCAATAGCGGAACCTGGATGCTCATATTGGCTCTCGCATTTTCTACGAAGATCTTTATCGGTCAAACCGCATAACAACATGCGTTGTTCCCTTTGTCATTGGTATGTTACTTGCCCGAGATTCGATCGTTGGTATCTCAATACCTAGTTCAATCTCGTTACCGGCAAGTCTCTTTACTCGGTATGTAATGCATCATCCCGCAACTAACTCATTAGTCACATTGCTTGTAAGGCTTATAGTGATGTGCATTATCGAGAGGGCGCAGAGATACCTCCCCGACAATCGGAGTGACAAATCTTAATCTCGAAATATGCCAAACTCAACAAGTACCTTCGGAGACACCTGTAGAGCTCCTTTATAACCACCCAGTTACATTGTGACGTTTGGTAGCACACAAAATGTTCCTCCGGTAAACGGAGTTGCATAATCTCATAGTCATAGGAACATGTATAAGTCATGAAAAGCAATAGCAACATACTAAATGATCAAGTGCTAAGCTAACGGAATGGCTAAGTCAATCACATCATTCTCCTAATGATGTGATCTCGTTTAATCAAATAACAACTCATGTCTATGGCTAGAAAACTTAACCATCTTTGATTCACGAGCTAGTCAAGTAGAGGCATACTAGTGACACTATATTTGTCTATGTATTCACACATGTATTATGTTTCCGGTTAATACAATTCTAGCATGAATAATAAATATTTATCATGAAATAAGCAAATAAATAATAACTTTATTATTACCTCTAGGGCATATTTCCTTCAAAAACATCCAAGGAGCCAACGAAAAACAATTTCCACCACCGTAACCTTCTGTATCCGCGAGATCCCATCTTGGAGCCTTTGCTGGCGCTCCGCCCGAGGGGGAATCGACCACGGAGGGCTTCTACATCAACACCATAGCCCCTCCGATGAGTTGTGAGTAGTTTACCACAGACCTTCCGGTCCATAGTTATTAGCTAGATGGCTTCTTCTCTCTTTTTGGATCTCAATACAATGTTCTCCCCCTCTCTTGTGGAGATCTATTCGATGTAAACTCTTTTTGCGGTGTGTTTGTCGAGATCCGATGAATGTGGGTTTACGATCAAGTTTATCTATGAGAAATATTTGAATGTTCTCTGAATTCTTTTATGTATGATTGAGTTATCTTTGCAAGTCTCTTCGAATTATCAGTTTGGTTTGGCCTACTAGATTGATCTTTCTTGCCATGGGAGAAGTGCTTAGCTTTGGGTTCAATCTTGCGGTGTCCTTACCCAGTGACAGCAGGGGTTGCAAGGCACGTATTGCATTGTTGCCATCGAGGATAAAAAGATGGGGTTTATATCATATTTCTTGGGTTTATCCCTCTACATCATGTCATCTTTCTTAATGCATTACTCTGTTCTTATGGACTTAGTACACTAGATGCATGCTAGATAGCGGTCGATGTTGGAGTAATAGTAGTAGATGCAGGCATGAGTCGGTCTACTTGTCACAGACGTGATGCCTATATACATGATCATGCCTAGATAATCTCATAATTATTCGCTTTTCTATCAATTGCTCGATAGTAATTTGTTCACCCACCGTAATACTTATGCAATCTTGAGAGAAGCCACTAGTGAAACCTATGGCCCTCGGGTCTATATTTTATCAAATAAGCTTCCGATCTACTTTTATTTGCATCTTTACTTTTCGCATCTATATTATAAAATACCAAAAATACAATTATATTATCATACTATCTCTATTAGATCTCACTTTCGCAAGTGGTCATGAAGGGATTGACAACCCCTTTATTGCGTTGGTTGCGAGTTCTTTGTTTGTTTGTGTAGGTGCGTGGGACTTTTGAGGAGCCTCCTACTGGATTGATACCTTGGTTCTCAAAAACTGAGGGAAATACTTACGCTACTATTGCTGCATCACCCTTTCCTCTTCAAGGAAAACCAACGCAAGCTCAAGACGTAGCAAGAAGGATTTCTGGCGCCGTTGCCGGGGAGGTCTTCGCTCAAGTCAAGACATACCAAGTACCCATCACAAACTCATCTCCCTCGCATTTACATTATTTACCATTTGCCTCTCGTTTTCCTCTCCCCCACTTCACCCTTGCCGTTTTATTTGCCCTCTCTTTCCCAATCTTCTCCTCTCTTTTTCGCTTGCCCTTTTTCTGTTTGCTTGTGTGTTGGATTACTTGTTGCCATGGCGCAAGATAATACCAAATTGTGTGATTTCTCCAATACCAATAGTAATGATTTCCTTAGTACTCTGATTGCTCCTCTTAATGATGTTGAGTCTCGTGAAATCAATACTATTTTGCTGAATTTTGTTATGAAAGATCAATTCGCCGACCTTCCTAGTGAAGATGCCGCTACCCATCTAAACAACTTTGTTGATTTGTGTGATATGCAAAAGAAGAAAGATACGGATAATGATATTGTTAAATTGAAGTTATTTCCATTTTCACTTAGAGATCGTGCTAAAGTTTGGTTTTCGACTTTGCCTAAAAATAGTATTGATTCTTGGAACAAGTGCAAAGATGCTTTTATCTCTAAGTATTTTCCTCCTGCTAAGATTATCACTCTTAGGAATGATATTATGAATTTTAAACAACTTGATCATGAGCATGTTGCCCAATTTTGGGAAAGAATGAAATTGATGATTCGTAATTGCCCTACTCATGGTTCAAATTTATGGATGATCATACAAAAAATTTATGCCGGTTTGAACTTTGATTCTAGAAATCTTTTAGATTCGTCCGCGGGAGGCATGTTTATGGAAATCACGTTAGGAGATGCTACAAAACTTCTTGATAATATTATGGCTAATTATTCTCAATGACACACCGAAAGATCTTCTAGTAAAAAAGTGCATGCTATAGAAGAAATCAATGTTTTGAGTGGAAAGATGGATGAACTTATGAAGTTGTTTGCTACTAAAAATACTCCTCTTGATCCCAATGATATGCCTTTGTCTACTTTGATTGAGAATAATAATGAATCTATGGATGTGAATTTTGTTGGTAGGAATAGTTTTGGACACAACACTTATAGAGGAAACTTTAATTCTAGACCGTTCCCTAGTAACTCCTCTAATAATTATGGAAATTCCTACAATAATTCTTATGGTAATTTTAATAAGATGACCTCTGATTTTGAGAATATTGTGAAAGAATTTATGATCTCTCAAAAGAATTTTAATGCTTTGCTTGAAGAAAAATTGCTAAAAGTTGATGATTTGGCAGGGAATGTTGATAGACTTTCGCTTGATGTCGATTCTCTTAAACTTAGATCTACTCCTCCTAAGCATGATATCAATGAGTCTCTCAAAGCAATGAGAATTTCCATTGATGAGTGCAAGGAAAGAACCGCTAGATTGCGTGCTAAGAAAGATTGCTTTGTAAAGGCATGTTCTTCTAGTTTCAATGAAAATAATGATGAAGATCTTAAAGTTATTGATGTGTCCCCTATTAGATCTTTGTTTTGCAATATGAATCTTGATAATAATGGGATTGGAGATGAGTAAACTTTAGTTAGAAGGCGTCCCAATAATTTGGAGTTTTTAGATCTTGATGCTTAACTTGGTAAAAGTGGGATTGGAGAGGTCATGACTTTAAATAGCATTGAACCCACTATCTCGGATTTCAAGGAATTTGATTATGATAATTGTTCTTTGGAAGGTTGTATTTACTTGTTGCAATCCGTTGTTAATTCTCCTCATGCTTATAGTCAAAATAAAGCCTTTACCAAACATATCGTTGATGCCTTGATGCAATCTTATGATGAAAAACTTAATTTGGAAGTTTCTATACCTAGAAAACTTAATGATGAGTGGGAACCTACTATAAAGATTAAAATTAAAGATCATGAGTGTTTTGCTTTGTGTGATTTGGGTGCTAGTGTTTCCACGATTCTGAAAACTTTATGTGATATTCTAGGTTTCCATGATCTTGATGATTGCTCTTTAAACTTGCTCCTTGTGGATTCCACCATTAAAAAGCCAATGGGAAGGATCAATGATGTTCTCATTGTTGCAAATAGAAATTTGGTGCCCGTAGATTTTTATCGTTCTTGATATAGATTGCAATCTTTCTTGCCCTATTGTTCTTGGTAGACCTTTCCTTAGAACGACTGGTGCGATTATTGATATGAAGGAAGGGAATATTAGATTCCAATTTCCATTAAGGAAAGGATCGAGCACTTTCCAAGAAATAAAGTCAAATTACCTTATGAATCTATCATGTGAGCTACTTATGAATTGAGTGCCAAAGATGGCACTACTTAGATCTATCTTCGCTTTTATGCCTAGTTAGGGGCGTTAAACGATAGCGCTAGTTGGGAGGCAACCCAATTTTATTTGTGTTTTCTGTTTTTGTTTCTGTTTAGTAATAAATTTTGCATCTACCTTCTGTTTAGATATGTTTTTATGTTTTAATTAGTGTTTGTGCCAAGTAGAACCTATAGGATAACCTATGATGATAGTTAATTTGATTCTGCTGAAAAACAGAAACTTTGCGCGCACGAAATTAGTTTTGTTAAATCACAGAAACGTGATTTTGCGTTGATTATTTTTGATGCTGATCAATAGAAAAATTGTCCAGGACTTCCTATTTTAGTAGGATTTTTAGAGTTCCAGAAGTTTGCGTTAGTTACAGATTGCTACAGATTGTTCTGTTTTTGACAGATTCTGCCTTTTGTGTGTTGTTTGCTTATTTTGATGCATCTATGGCTAGTAAAATAGTTTATAAACCATAGAGAAGTTGTAATACAGTAGGTTTAACACCAAAATAAATAAAGAATGAGTTCATTACAATACATTATGTGGTGGTTTTGTTTTCTTTCACTAACGGAGCTTATAAGATTTCCTGTTGAGTTTTGTGTTGTGAAGTTTTCAAGTTTTGGGTAAAGATTTGATGGACTATGGAATAAGGAGTGGCAAAAGCCTAAGCTTGGGGATGCCCATGGCACCCCAAGATATTCAAGAATAGCCAAAAGCCTAAGCTTGGGGATGCCCTGGGAAGGCATCCCCTCTTTCGTCTTCGTTCATTGGTAACTTTACTTGGAGCTATATTTTTATTCGCCACATGATATGTGTTTTACTTGAAGCGTCGTGTATGATATTAGCCTTTGCTTCTTAGTTTTCCACAATCATCCTTGCTCTACACACTTTTTGGGATAAGCCTACTTGATTGAAATTTATTAGAATACTCTATGTGCTTCACTTATATCTTTTGAGCTAGATAGTTTTTGCTCTAGTGCTTCACTTATATCTTTTAGAGCACGGCGGTGGCTTAACTTTGTAGAAATTGCTACTCTCTCATGCTTCACTTATATTATTTTGAGAGTCTTTTAGAACAGCATGGTATTTGTTATGGTTAAAAAATTGGTCCTAGAATGGTAGGCATCCAAGTTGGGTATAATAAAAACTAGCATAGGAAGTGAATTGGATGCTATGATCAATTTGATACTTGATAATTGTTTTGAGATATGGAGGTAGTGATATTAAAGTCATACTAGTTGGGTGATTATGAATTTGAAGAATGCATGTGTTGAAGTTAGCAAGTCTCGTAGCATGCACGTATGGTTAAAGTTGTGTAACAAATTTGAAACATAAAGTGTACTTGGATTGTGCATCCTTATGAATGGCGGTCGGGGACGAGCGATGGTCTTTTCCTACCAATCTATCCCTCTAGGAGCATGCGCGTAGTGCTTGGTTTTTGATGACTTCTAAATTTTTGCAATAAGTATATGAGTTCTTTTGACTAATGTTGAGTCCATGGATTATACGCACTTTTACCTTTCCACCATTGTTAGCCTCTTTGGTACCGTGCATTTCCCTTTCTCACCTTGAGAGTTGGTGCAAACTTCGCCGGTGCATCCAAACCCTGTGATATGATACGCTCTATCACACATAAATCTCCTTATATCTTCCTCAAAACAGCCACCATACCTACCTATTATGGCATTTCCATAGCCATTTCGAGATATATTGCCATGCAACTTTCCACCTTCCGTTTATCATCATGATATACATTACTTTTGTCATATTGCCATTGCATGATCATGTAGTTGACATCGTATTTGTGGCAAAGCCACCATGCATAATTTTTCATACATGTCACTCTTGATTCATTGCACCATCCCGGTACACTGCCGGAGGCATTCATATAGAGTCATATCTTGTTCTAGTTTCGAGTTGTAATTCATATGTTGTAATCAATAAAAGTGTGATGATCATCATTATTAGAGCATTGTCCCCAAAAAGAAAAGGAAAAAAAGGCCAAAAGAAAAAAAAAGGCCAAAGAAAAAAAGAAAAAAAGAAAAGAAAATAAAGAAAATAAATAAAAAGGGGCAATGTTACTATCTCTTTTTCCACACTTGTGCTTTAAAGTAGCACCATGTCCTTCATATAGCGAGTCTCATATATTGTGCTTCAAAGTAGCACCATATTTTTCATATAGAGAGTCTCATATGTTGTCACTTTCATATACTAGTGGGAATTTTTCATTATAGAACTTGGCTTGTATATTCCTACGATGGGCTTCCTCAAATGCCCTAGGTCTTCGTGAGTAAGCGAGTTGGATGCACACCCACTAGTTTTATTTTGTTGAGCTTTCATTCATTTATAGCTTTAGTGCATCCATTGCATGGCAATCCCTACTCCTCATGTTGACATCAATTGATGAGCATTTCCATAGCCCGTTGATTATCCTCGTCAATGTGAGACTTTCTCCTTTTTTGTCTTCTCCACACAATCCCCATCATCATATTTTATTCCACCCATAGTGCTATATCCATGCCTCACGCTCATGTATTGCGTGAAAGTTGAAAAAGTTTGAGATTATTTAAGTATGAAACAATTGCTTGGCTTATCATCGGGGGTGTAGAATTTGGGAACATTTTTGTGTGACGAAAATGAAGCATAGCCTAACCATATGATTTTGTAGGGATGAACTTTCTTTAGCCATGTTATTTTGAGAAGACATGATTGCTTTGATTAGTATGCTTGAAGTATTACTATTTCTTTTATCAATATGAACTTTTACTTTGAATCATTTGGATCTGAATATTCATGCCACAATAAAGAAAATTACATTGAGAATTGTGCTAGGTAGCATTCCACATCAAAAATTCTGTTTTTATCATTTACCTACTCGAGGACGAGCAGGAATTAAGCTTGGGGATGCTTGATACGTCTCCAACATATCTATAATTTTTTATTGTTCCATGCTATTATATTACCCCTTTTGGATGTTTATGGGCTTTATTTTACATATTTATATCATTTTGGGGACTAACCTACTAACCGGAGGCCCAGCCCGTATTGTTGTTTTTTGCCTATTTCAGTATTTCGAAGAAAAAGGAATATCAAACGGAGTCCAAACGGAATGAAACCTTCGGGAGCATGATTTTTGGAACGAACGTGATCCAGAGGACTTGGAGTGCAAGTCAAGAAGCGATCGAGGCGGCCAGGAGATAGGAGGGCGCACCCCCTGTCTCGTGGGCCCCTTGGGCGGCCACCGACGTACTTCTTCCTCCTATATATGCCCACGTACCCCGAAAACATCCAGGGAGCCAACGAAAAACAATTTCCACCGCCGTAACCTTCTGTATCC
Source organism: Triticum aestivum (assembly GCF_018294505.1). NCBI lineage: Eukaryota > Viridiplantae > Streptophyta > Magnoliopsida > Poales > Poaceae > Triticum > Triticum aestivum. Next base: position 291,990,515 of record NC_057798.1, on the reverse strand, counting down.
GCGAGATCCCATCTTGGAGCCTTCGTCGGCGCTCCGCCGGAGGGGGAATCGACCACGGAGGGCTACTACATCAACACCATAGCCCCTTCGATGAGTTGTGAGTAGTTTACCACAGACCTTCGGGTCCATAGTTATTAGCTAGATGGCTTCTTCTCTCTTTTTGGATCACAATACAATGTTCTCCCCCTCTCTTGTGGAGATCTATTCGATGTAAACCCTTTTTGCGGTGTGTTTGTCGAGATCCGATGAATTGTGGGTTTATGATCAAGTTTATCTATGAGAAATACTTGAATCTTCTCTGAATTCTTTTATGTATGATTGAGTTATCTTTGCAAGTCTCTTCAAATTATCAATTTGGTTTGGCCTACTAGATTGATCTTTCTTGCCATGCGAGAAGTGCTTAGCTTTGGGTTCAATCTTGCGGTGTCCTTACCCAGTGACAGCAGGGGTTGCAAGGCACGTATTGTATTGTTGCCATCGAGGATAAAAAGATGGGGTTTATATCATATTGCTTGAGTTTTTCCCTCTACATCATGTCATCTTTCTTAATGTGTTACTCTGTTCTTCTGAATTTAATACTCTAGATGCATGCCGGATAGCAGTCGATGTGTGGAGTAATAGTAGTAGATGCAGGAGGAGTCGGTCTACTTTTCACGGACGTGATGCCTATATACATGATCATGCCTAGATAATCTCATAATTATTCGCTTTTCTATCAATTGCTCGACAATAATTTTTTTCACCCACCGTAATACTTATGTTTTCTTGAGAGAAGCCACTAGTGAAACCTATGGCCCCGGGTCTATCTTTTATCATATAAGCTTTCAATCTACTTTTATTTGCATCTTTACTTTTCGCATCTATAATATAAAATACCAAAAATATATTTATCTTATCATACTATCTCTATCAGATCTCACTTTCGCAAGTGGCTCTGAAGGGATTGACAACCCCTTTATTGCGTTGGTTGCGAGTTCTTTGTTTGTTTGTGTAGGTGCGTGGGACTTTTGAGGAGCCTCCTACTGGATTGATACATTGGTTCTCAAAAACCGAGGGAAATACTTACGATACTATTGCTGCATCACCCTTTCCTCTTCAAGGAAAACCAACGCAAGCTCAAGACGTAGTAGACCCCGTGAAGGCTGTTCCGCGGTATGCTCCACCCTGGCACATTTGCTCTCAATGAACAAGACCCAGTTTGGGTCGTCCCACCCAAACCGGTTGGCACTGGATGAACATGACCCCATGGTGGCCGTAGGTCGTTCGCTCTTGTTGTTTCGGCCATCACGCTCCAACCTATTAGTGATCGATTAACAAGACCCTGTTGCTGTGTACCCCCGCCGTCCTGTGCAGTCGTTCGTTGCCTCAGCCCCGTTGTTGCGTATGTTGCCTCTCGATGTAAAGGAGCGCTGACCGTCTGCGTGAGTATGTGTTGCGCGATTGTTCGAGGCCTCGGTCGTACGTATGTACAACATACTTGGTCGTATTTTTGTGGCATGGTTGTATGTATGTGTACATGATTAGACGGGACTTCATGATCTGCTACGCCCGGGGCCAAATTTCCTAGTACGACATGTGCCACACCTTACTCGGCCACAATCATCGTTGGAGAGAGACCAATATGTACGTATCATACTGGTCAAGGTTGAAAAAAGTCATAGGCGAACATTTAAGGGATAAGGTTGGATGAATGGCTCCCGTATCATTGTTCAAAGACTAGTCCCTATCGATCCAAGGACGAATATAGTATCCGATTTGGGGTCTGTATTGGAGATGCCCTTAGTCACACACACATGAAGAAGATGGTTTTTGATATGGAACTATCGTGAGTTGAAGAGAAGATTCTTATTGAAACATATTTTCTGTCCACTCTAAAATTGAGTAGTAGGACTTCTAAGATGCCCATGTACTCGAAATGGTTGTGGTGACTTTATCAATTTTAAAATATTGTGTCCATAGTGTGTGTTTGTATGGGTAAGGGCTCCTTTGATTCAAAAGAAATTTATAGGACCTTTTTGGGCATTTGGACCCTTAAGAATTTTTTCTGTGATGGCCATTCGATTTGTAGAATTGGAATCCTTAAGGTTTCTTCTTAGGATCCATTTGTACTACATTTTGAAGTAAAATTTCCATCCACTCAAATCTCTTTGTAGGATTTCTTTGTCTTCCCTATGCTATCAAATATTCTCTCAAATATTGTTTTCAAGTGCATATGCTTGAAGGCATATGCTTATCTGCATTTATATGAGTAGGAAAATAATGCAAAAAGATTACAAATACAAATAAACTAAAGGGATACAGATGAAGTAACTGCCTGAGCCAACTTGCAAAGAAGACAAAATAAGAAAAGAAAAGCAAAGAAAACATAGGTCTTCTTCTCAACCATGGATATGACCACACGTTGACGACCTCCACCACCTGCTACTCCAACAGAGGAGGAGTATAACGTCGACGACCTCAAATCTCGAAACGGGAGAAGCCCCTTGCATTGAAGCTTTGGCGAGCCACAATAGCCACCTACTCAAAAAGCAAGATTTGAGACCTTTAGGCGCAACAGCCGGAGGCAATTTCCCGAGCGGAAACACTCCTCAAGCCTCTCCAGCTTCAGATCTGGGCATGGAGCCACGCCATGTTGGCCGAGACGACCAGATCTATCCGCCGTGCATCCAAGTCCCACGCAGTCACCTTTAACATCCCTCAAGAGGGAGGTGTCGTCATCACCGCAGGATGTAGAAACAACGGACGCCCATCCCCAAACTCCACAACCAGGGCACCGAGTAGCTGGAGAACCAGAACCCGTGCACCTCGTCCCCGCTGATCTGCCAACGACGCCGGAGTTGACGCCGCTCGCGTGAGGAGAGGACTGGAGGGACTTATTCTTGAACGGCAGCGCTGCCCTCGCCTCACCACTACCGCCAAGAACCAGAATTCTAGAAAATCCTAGAACTATACAACCCAGCCAGGCAGAGATCTGGGTTCCTCGACTCCTCCCCTAGCTACAAGACGCATGGAGACGAGAGGGAACCGCGGCCTCGCCGGCAGGAGCCACCAGCCTCTACTTTGCCCCCTGTTGTTTTTTCTGGAGAGGGAAGGAGAGGGTTTGAGAGAGCGTAAATATACTCTCAAATCTTGTTGGATACTCCCTCCGTAAAGAAATATAAGAGTGTTTAGATCACTGAAATAGTGATCTAAACACTCTTATATTTGTTTACAGAAGGAGTATTATAGAACATGCCATTCTATTTCTGCATTTTGAGAATCATGCGAATCAAAAGACCCATGGTGTGCACGTATGTGAGGATCCGTGAATGTACTACTATGATAAAAAAGTTGAAGTGGCTGGCCATGCCTGCATATTCTTCGTTCTACGGTTCCGCGCGGCTCCAACGTGACAGCCCAAACACGGAGAGCCCGACGCCATTTCAGGTCCCGCAGAACCACCAGGTGGTAGCAACATAAGCATGGTTAATAATATAGCCAGTTGTTAGCTATATGATCCTGCCATGTCATCTATAGCCAAGCTTATAGCCGGCAAGTACAATAGTTGCATGTAAATATGTACTACTTTTTTGATACGTGGCCCATCTCCCTCTCTCACAAAATGCTAGAAGCACGTGCTGCAGCCGGCTGTTAATTGTTAATCAGTAGCCCGCTTCCCTTCTCTCTCCTCCTCTCTCTTCTCCAACTCATCCAAAGATCAAAATATAAAAGGCCTATTGTACTTGCTCTAAATAAAATTCGCCGCACCACGCTGCCCAGCGAATCCACAGCTCATAATAATTCATGCCTGCCAAAAATAAATAAATAATTTCGCTCGCCTGTGCAGCCCCCTCCCCCTTCTCTTGCCTGTGCAGTCTCCTCCCCCCTTCGCTCGCTGCCATTCTTCTCTCCCCTCCACCCGCCGCCGCCACTAAAATTCTCCGCCCCATCCGATGGCTTCTGCTAGGGTACGCGCTGCTTCGGTTGCATTCGATCCCGCTCCGTTTAGGTTCTGGTGTCGGTTCGATTCTAGATGCCTTGCTTATGATGATTTGCTACTAGTTTGGTGTTTTCCAGCAGATGAAGGACCGTGGAGCGTTCGGGACCAAGAGGTCGCGCAATGACGGTTAGACAAACTCCTGATCTATGTTGCAGCTTGTTATTATTACCTGTCTTTTCGCTTGGGTTGCGTTAACTAGGAAACCGGGGATCTCCCTCCCGGGGTAGGGTTTGGTTAAGAGGAAATTATTTCTGTGTATTATGGGAGTGTATTAATAACGGTTTTGCGAAAACACATCTAGATGTACCCTAAGTAAAGTATTGCACATCTAAGTCCCATGTCATTGATTTTACATGGAGATTCGTGCGGATGTTTTTCTTTCTTCTTCGTTTTTCATTTCATATAGATGGGATAGAATGCCGAGCTTGTATCCTTGAGGGTTTTTTTTTTTTGGAAATGATAAATTCCGGACGTTCGGATTTTAAGCATGGCAACGCGAACGTTTTTATGACAACTTTAATTCACGCGAGGTTGGCAAACATGACAATTTTCTGACAAAAAATGAACTGGGACAAAGTTGCCATGTCTTAACAACTAAAGTTGCCATGAAAAAATGTTCGGAATGAAATGCTTAAAATCCGAACGTTCGGGATTTATCAGGGTCTTTTTTTTAATTGTACTACATGAATGAATGGATTGTAGGGCTGTCCTCCATTGTTTTATTGTCTGTATGCATAACTTTGTTTCTTGCGACTGGTTGTCCACCTGTAGAGAAATTTTGAGGCTACCCGTTTCTGATCCACCTCCCCCTCCGCTGGTAGTCTAATCTGAATACAATTTTTTTAAGACTAGCAAAAGTGTCAGTGCGTTGCAACGGGAGAAAAAACACTCATATTTTTAATAAAAGAGCACAACTGCAAAATGTGAGAATCGAGCGGCACATATGTGGTAGAAATATAAGAACTTACGAGTATTCTCAACAGTGGATATTCTTCCAATTATGTTTGTAAGCTTCGGCTAGCCGACCTAATAAATTTGACTGTCTTGGTAAGCTTTGGCCAGTCGACCTTATAAATTTGATTTCACACACCTATTACTTGTTAAGAATTTTCCATGAGTACAAGTTCTTAGGCAGACACTCCTGCTATAAAAATTGAGTGCAACAACATGAGAAGTCAACTATAGTAGGGGAAACTTAGTAATGCGTATCTAAAAAAGGTGACATTGCATATTTAATTGTTTGCTTGAACATATGTCAACTTTTGACTTGTAGATATTTTTCTGCGACGACTTGTAGCTATATATATTTATATAGCTCCAATAAATAAAGTTATATATAATAGCATTGCATTTTCCTTTGAACACTAAATTAAGGTTTTAATAAAACAAGTCACAGTGCAACCTTCTGCCCTATGCATGAACAAAAAATATTATCATATTTTTAACTCCAAATCACGACTGTAAATAACTACAAATTATTTAAGTGTATGAAAATAGTGTAACATACTCCCTCCGTCCTTTAAAGAGTGTACTTCCAACTTTGTTGGAGGGTCATGTGCAAAAATATATCAATGTTTATGAAACCAAATAGGTATATGATGAAAATATATTTTATCATGAATCTAATGCTACTAATTTGATGGCATAAATGTTGATACATTATTGTATAAATACGGTCAAACATAAAAAGATTTGATTTTCTAACAAAGTTGGAAGTACACTCTTTAAAGGACGGAGGGAGTATGCTTCATAGACTAAAATGCCCGTAGGAGAAAATTACTGACCTCATCATGGATTCACGGTCGTCTTTGCCATCACCAAATCCCACGCAAGGCTGGCTAGAATGGCCGACAGCATATAAAATAGATTTTATGACCCCATATTCGACGCAGGCTTAGACGTGGATGAATCCATCAAGACGGTTCGTGCTTGATCTCGCCAACATGAGCTGTTGCTGCTGGGCACGCTGTCCAGCTGTCTCCGTTTCCTCCTTGGTTTGGTCTGCATGCATGGAAAAAGTGCATTACAGTTAGATGCCTTCTTTCCTTGGCCTATCTCACCGGCAGTGGCTGGCGCGTCGCCGTTCGCCATCTCCTCTATATTTTTGGCCCGAGGACAGGGCGTGGATCTGTTGGCTGGGCAGCTGAGGTTGCTGCCAGTCCACCCAAGTTCGAGTCCCGGCACGGACGCGTGGTGCTCACGGAGTTTCTCCTATAAAGAAAAGCCAATGAGGGTTAGCCTTTGGGTTGGTCTCATTTTTTATATATTTTTGGCCCCTTTGTTCACGACTTCTACCACGTATATTGCGCACATCTTCCCTTGATCTCCAACGTGGGACGGCTGCATGCGGTACTCTAGTTCTGCACATAATACGGGCTCAAAAAAAGGGTCTGCACATATAACAAGCCCATCTACACCCGAGGCCACCTAAGTCCAATCCCTAGCGGGGCCACCCCCATGAGTTTTTCCTAACCTAGCTCACGAGGTGAAGAACTTAAAGAAAACTAGAAGAACGCCCGTGCGTTGCAACAGGGCCACATTAATTTTAAGAGTTCAATATTACGACATTGGCGATCTTTTTTACTATCAAATTCTCACACACACACTCTCTCCCCTCCCTCTTCCTCACTCTCTCTCCCTCTCTCTAACACACACACATAGCCTATTCTTCCCGCCAATAAGACTTACTCAATTGGCAATAATGTGTGGACTTCTGGTGAGCTTGACTGAACTAATGGATAGTGTGATATATTCCTCAATCATTTAACAATGAAATTTCAGAAATGGGAAGATTATGTAACACCTCAAGTCGTTAGCTACAGTGACCTTTCCCTAATGATGTCATGTCATCAGGCTTGCTAAGCCAAACTGCCACTTGATAAAAATCAAAGCCCCAATTCAAATTTAAAATAAAGTTAAGTAAATTATTTTGTCAAACAGTAAAACTAAAATGTTCACCATATTCTATAAATTCCACTGATCTTTGACATGTTGAGCCCAACATTATTTGACCTAAAAATTAAATCTTGTCAAATTAATAAGAGGTCCAACAGTAGTTAAAATAACCAATTAAATATAAACATAATTTTATGTATTTCCTTTCGGCCCCAAACTTTTTGTGCCACCTAAAAATATTGTGCTTGAATTGTGTGCATAGTTTCACAATTAACAAAATCCATTTAGTTGATATAAGAATAAATAGAAAACGGTGTTAAAAAGGAGAAACGGATTAGAATACATTAAAAACCAAAAGGACGATGAAAAGGGGGATTCCCCCTACCCCCGGGCCTTGCCACCGAACCGGCCCAGTGGTCCAGTCCCCGCACGGTCGTCTTCTCCTGTTCCCCGAGCCCGTCGCTACAGAGCCAGGCTCCCACCCGACCACCTTGCCGGCATCGAAGGGGAATGGATAAGGGTGACACCCTGCCTCCCCTGCCCCCATGGCCTCACTCCTCCTCGACGCCCCTCCCAGATCCACTTCTCCTCCTCGCTCACTCGATCCCGGTGATCTGGACAAAGTCAGATGCCACGGCCACCATGACCGACCCCGTCCACACGACCACTGCCCTCCCTGCTAGCTAGAAGCTTGTCGAGGAGCTCTGAATGCCTCTGCTACTTTGTCTGCGCCAACGACATCAAGTCCAGCACCCCCAGATCGACGTTGTTTCCGTCTTCCTCAACTTTCGGCCACCGCGACATTGTCGTTCGATCCGTGCCGCCCCGAGCTCCCCTGTCTTCCCCTAGGGTGCCATTGACACCGCCGTGATCTCCTCTTGCGTTTCCCCAGTTTCCCCTCTCGTTTGCTCTCGTTAAGTATTTCGCCGTGGCCGAGAACCGCTGTCCGCCATGGCCATTGCAGGGGTAGCCACTGAGCTCCTCGGATTGACCCCGTGGCACATGCCCGCTCCTATGCGCGTCCATGCCCGAGCCTTCAGCTCTTCTTCCACGCTCGCGGGGCCACTCCCTCTCTGGCTCTCCATGCCCACGCACGTCCCACACCGCCGTCGTCACGCCCGTTGTTGCCATCACGCTCTCCACAGCCACCGCACCACTGTGCCCCACGTGATGCACACCCTGGCCGCGTGTCACACTCTCGCTAGCTGCGCTGGCCCCGTATGCTACCGCCTATCCCTTCGCTCGCCTCGCTGTCGCGCCCCTGCCTCGCGCCGCCTCCTGTCGCGGCCATCTTCTGTCGTTCGCCCCCTCAAACACGCCGACCGCATCTCTGCCCTCCACCGTTGGCCGCTCGCCTCGCCTGCTGCGTGCTTCTTCCTGCTGCTATGCGCTGCTCTACCACTGGTACACTGTTGCGCCATGCCCTCGACACCGCCGTGGACAAACGTGGCAGAGGGATTGTCAATGGAGTACGAGGAGGAGGTGGCGGAGAAGGTGTGGAGAGGCAAGAGGTCTAGGGTGGCGTCATCTGGCTGTGGTGGAGATGATTATGCGAGAAGGAGCCGGAGCGGAAGGAGAGGTCACAATTGGAAAGAATCGCAAAAAAGTCATAACCCGGAGATCTCATTCCAAAAAAAATGCTAATATCGATGGAGGGGTGATTTCCTTCAATAGGTGGAAAACATAGGAAATATTGGATGTTATCAAGGAAAGGTAAAAAAATGTAGGAAAGTTAGGATTTTGAACTGATTTCTATGGAAATGGGGTTTTATTGTTTGGTAACATGATATCAGTACCTGCCCGTTTGTGACGTGTCTGATTAGGAAAGTTTGCAAATATTAAGAAACTATTTATTGGAAGGAAAGTTTGTGGCGTGTCTGTTATTTGTTTCCTAAAACAAATTTCACTAATAGAGAAATCGATTGATTTAGATAAGTTAGGAAAGTTAGATTCAAATCTATTATTTGTTTCTTAAAATTTTGTTATTTGTTTCCTAAGACAAATTGAACCAACAAAAGGAATCGATTGATATGAATAATTTAAGGAAGTTAGATCCGTGATTTGTTATACGTTAGGAAAGTCCTGGTTGTAATAAAGCGTGGAGAGAAAAATAAACCAATGGACCAGAATGGGAGGGGGTGGTGGGAGGAGAGACGAAAAAAACCAACAAAAATAAACCGTGAAGACTATTCACCAACTGCTCCATTAGGAGTAGAGACTCACGTGGTGAAACCATCGGTCAAAATCGATCGCCAACTTCCTCATGACATCCATCCCTCACACGCCGGCAGCACCAGGATCACCCCCACGCCAACGACCACCGGCACACGCTGCCGGCGACCAGCCTCCGCCTCCCTTTCTTTCACCCCCGGCCTCCTCTTCTCCCTTGCGCCTTCCACTCCATCGCGGCGAGTTGCCGGCCCGAGCTCGCGCCTTCCGCTCCATCGTGACGAGTTGCTGGCCCGAGCTCGTGCCTCTGCCATAGCGGCCTCCCGTCGGCATGCCGGCTGGCCTGCCTCCCAGCGCCGCATCGGACCCGCGCCCTCCTCCGCCCGCACCACGCCATAGCTGCTAGACCTGGCGCCCTACCTACTGCGGCTCCGAGACGGCGAGCTCCAAGACAGTTGTGGCATTTCAAGAAATGATTTTCATAAAACATACTATAATATTCTGATCTACACCCGGGTAAGAATTCTTCAAAAATCACGTGGGTATATAGTCACAAAGAATCAGAAGCATTTTGGTTTAACTACATACCTTCGATCATTCATGAATATTTTTTACAAAATTGGGAACATTACTAAAAATCATGAATATTTTTTACTATTTGCAAACATTTTTTAAGCATTTTCTTTTCAATCGGCGAACAATTATGGAATAGGCGAACATTTTTTTCCGGAGTTGGTGGATTTTTTTTAAATTCATGAACAGTTTCTGAAATGCATGAACATTGTTTGAATCAGCAAACACTTTATGAAACAATAACTCTTTTGTAATTCATGAACTGTTTTTAAATTTTTAGGAGATTTTTAAATTCATGAACTTTTTTTTTTGAATTAGCAAACATTTTGTTCAATTTCATTAACAATTTTTAATTCACAGACTTTTCTTGATTTTACAAACATTGTTTTCAAAATAGTGATTTTTTTAAAATGCACTGTATTACTGCCCAACATATGTCACAAGCAGTGCATCAATTGTCATCATATTGTTTCCCCAACATGCATGATTAGGATGCAGCAATTAGTACCTAGTTATAGCACATAGGGCTTGTATGCATAATTTGTCAATTGTGTAGGAAACTCACAGTACTCTTCTGTTTCACCTGATTTCTCCTTGCTCTAAGATAGGTATGATCAGTGGTCCACTCAAAAGTTGGTATTCTACATGTTCCATACTATGCTGCAAGGCATACTATAATTAGTCAGCAATATGCATGTGTTATTATTTTTATGAACATAATATTCTACAGATTTAGCACCAAACACACAGTAAGATTACAATGTTCAAATCATGAAATAGGTCTATGTGTCATAAAATCGCATACATCCAAGTTGGTATGAAGATCCTCCGCTCGACTGCTCCTACAAGGACGTCCAACCTGCTGCACCTCTGATTCTAAACACATGGACTGATCTACATGTGTGCATTGAGTTAAAACATACATGTGAAACAGCTTAAATGCAGATCTACATCTCAATAACATAAACCTAAAAAAAAGAGTAGAATCATATATGCATAATTGCAACCTATATTACTTCACAAACAAAAAATCCTAAGGAAACTTAGCTAGAAAGCAAAAAAAAATGTGTATTTGGAATAAATTTCCTGATAACTGGACCATGCAAGACAGGATTTGGAATATGCCTAGCTTTAACTGCAGTTTTTATCTCCCCTGCATGGGTATCTAGGAACACCCAAAATCATATACCTTAGAATTTATTGAGATGGGTCCTTCAACAAAGGACCGCTGCACTGTAATGAGAAAAATTCATGAGGTCAACCTTGTCATCCCATCTGCATTAATGGAAGTGTTAATCAAATCCTCTAGTTCAGTTTTTTTTGCGGGGGAAAAGGTTCTGTATTAATTAACCCGGATCAGTATGATCCAGTGCACACAGTTTTACAACCCTCTCAAGACCCGACCGTAACCAGACGGCCGTCTTAACCTCAACCCTCCCAATCTTAGCTAGTTCATGGCTAACAAGATTGCACTCCCTCTTTATCGCCTTAACCTTAATCTATCTGTCCCCTCTCATCATAGCAGAGATCTCCTGGACAAGGGCAGTGTACTGTGATCTATCAACCAAGTAGCAGCTTCAACACTATCCGTTTCGACGGTGAATGGGAGTGAGCTCCATTCTAGCGCCAATGCAATTCCTTCCTTGCAAGCCTCAAGTTCTGCAGCTAGTGCATTATCACATGTGAAAAGATGTCGGCACGAGGTAAAGATAATACCACCGAAGCTGTCACGGAGCACCATGCCGATGCCCCCATTTCCAGTATGCGCCATATAGGATCCATCGACATTTAAAGTAAGCCACCCAGGCTCAGGTGTCCGCCAGCCCACACACGAATGCTTGTGCACAGAAGCTACTTTGCCCCTGTTCATGCATGTGTATAGCTCGTCATGGTTCATGCTTATGCACAGTGCGCCGTTGCTGCTGCTATTTCCCAGCGCGCCGCTGTGCGTTCTCGTGCACAGCGCTCGTTGTTTCTTTCGTTTCCGAGTGTGTCGTTGTTGCTGCTACAAGGCGCCGTCCTTAGTGCTGGGTCCATCAGAACCATTTTCCCTTTCCTCTGATCATCCTTAGGGAATTGTTGAATGCAAAGTAGCGACGTCAGGTAGCTATGCAGGAACCGTCGAGAGGCTTCAGTCGGTGGAGGAATTTTATCATGGGTGATCTCGTTGCGGACGTGCCACGTGCGCCACATGGTCATCAAGAGCACCATGCGGGACGTGTCCGAGAGGGGCTCAAGCACATCAAAAAGCCACTCCGGGCCTGTGTGCCGAACTGACTTTATATCCGGGAGCTTCCAATCCTTAGCCATCGCCCTCCAAAGCTCCACCGCGCGGGGGCACCTACACATCGCGTGGAACCCATCCTCGCGTTCCAAACCACACATGGGGCATATGTCAGTGGTCTCCAAATGACGGTGGGCATATGTCAGTGGGCACCCTAACCCTAAACCCTAACCCTAAACCCTAAACCCTAAACCCTAACCCTAAACCCTAAACCCTAAACCCTAACCCTAGTTCAGTTGTAACCATAAAATTAAAACAGATCTGTAACGGAGCAAAAGTAAGACCCATTAACTAACGGAAGTTTACTTGGTTTTCCTTTTTGTGGAATGTTGTTGGCCTACAAAATAGCAAACAAAGTGAGGAAATTAAAATTGAAATTGAAAAGGGGAGTGGTTGATAATCGGAGAAGAAACAAAATAAATTGAGAAAACTTACATAGTTCAATTTCAGATTCAGATGGAATCGTTCTTGCTTGGAATAAAAAACAAATTAATCTATTGAAAAACAAAATTAAAGGGGTGATGCAAGGGAACGCTCTTGTTCCGTACAGGAAGCTTGGTGTAGAATAGGTCACTTGCTAGTAGCCTAGTACACGCACGCCAAGAGCACGTATCAATGACGATCAACGGTTTGTAGGGTGTTGCTAAACACCAGCAGCAAGCGGGAGTTCGCCGCGTGGTGTACGCCACCAAATTTGGTCCAAATATAGTGGGCTGGAGCACATCTCACTATTAGTCATCCACACATTCAGCTCCCGGGCACAAATCACAAAAGTGGTGCTCAATGTTCCTCCGTTGCTTCTTGGCCATGGATAAACACACATTTAGCCGGCCTTTGCATGTAAGCCAAAGAAAAATTCTCTATCTTTTGAGGATGATCGTAACCCAAATAAGTGCAGTCGGTTCCCAAACAATCCCTCTGAAAGGAAGGAGGCCGTAGTAACTACTTGTAGTAGCTAGTTTTCCCAAGAAAACATCAAACCCACAATCTGCACTGATCATAGAGGGGGCTTCAACATCCTCAAGTAGCTGTCTCCGATTCTCCAATTCAGTGGTAGATGAACCTGGGAGGAGACCCACCAGAACCTATAGCGGCGCGCTGGCTCGAGGCAGCGACCATGACCGGGACGCAACCACAAATAGTAACGGGGACGCGACCAGGCACCAATTCCATCGTGCGTCGTCATCGAAGTTAGCGCCGAAGGTGAAGCGGGTTGTGTTGGCACTAGTAGAAAAGGAGGCAATGGTCCAGGCCAGGTCAGCCCATTAGTCCCGGTTCAAGCCAGAACCGGGACCCATGGGGGCATTGGACCCGGTTCATGAGCCCCGGGGGCCGGCCGGGCCACGTGGGTCATTGGTCCCGGTTCGTCTGGACCTTTTGGTCCCGGTTGGTGGGACGAACCGGGACCAATGTCCCTTGCTCCTGGCCAACCATCATTGGTCCCGGTTGGTGGCCTGAACCGGGACCAAAGGCTGCCCTTTAGTCCCGGTTCATGCCACGAACCGGGACCAATTAATTGCCTATATATACCCCTCGCCCGCGAGCAGAGCACTCCCATTGCTCTGTTTTTCGTGCCCGGCGAGGAAAGAGCTTTATTGTGCTCTAGCTCACCTCCTATGCACACAAGGTGTTCGGTGGAATGTCCGAGCCACACTACTTAAGCTTTCTCCTCTCCAAGCTCGACCTCCGAGCTCCATTTTCCTCAATATTTGTCTAGATTTAGCGGTCCATCACGTCATGTTCCCGTCTTCACCGCCGTCGATCGCCCGCGCCGATCTCGTCGCCGGCACCACCATGGTGAGCCTCTTGTTCTTATCTTCTTTTTGAAAGGAAAAAAAAATCTTACTCGTATGTTTATATAGATACTTGTATAATTTTCTTACTTTTATTATTGCATCTTATATAGTGCGATGGTTTTGGTATCCGCCCCCGTCGGCCCTCGTCCTGTCTATGATTCGGATGTGGTATGTATTATTTTTTCATAACTATTGGTTCATTTATTGTTTATGACAATTATCTCGACCAACGTGACATAGATTTTATTTATCTAGGAGGTTGTTGAACCGGAAATTCCAACCGACCCTATTGTCGAGAGGTTAAATTTAGTTGAAGAAGAAAACAATTTCTTGAAGGAAAAAATTAGAAAAATTAAGGAGGAGAAGATGATATTGGAGTTGCATGTTGCGGATGTCGTCGATGATCACAAGATCAAGATGGATGCAATGCGCTTGAAGATTAGAAAGATTAGAAAATATGCCATTCATACCGAGGCTTGGTATCATTATGCCGTTGGATCAATTGTTACATTGATTGCGATTATGATCGCATTTATTTTCGCATTGAAATGTTTTACATAGTTTCAATGTATGGTTTAATTAATTTAGATGGTCTGCAGAGCTTTATGTTGTTAGATGAGAACTATGTATGTAGGTTTTAATGTGATGATGAACTTGTTGGGGAACATAGCAATTTCAAAAAAATTCCTACGCACACGCAAGATCATGTGATGCATAGCAACGAGGGGGAGAGTATTGTCTACGTACCCAACGCAGACCGATTGCGGAAGCGATGACACAACGTAGAGGAAGTAGTCGTACGTCTTCACAATCCAACCGATCAAGCACCGAAACTACGGCACCTCCGAGTTCGAGCACACATTCAGCTCGATGACGATCCCCGGACTCCGATCCAGCAAAGTGTCGGGAAAGAGTTCCGTCAGCACGACTGCGTGGTGACGATCTTGATGAACTACAGCAGCAGGGCTTCGCCTAAACTCCGCTACAGTATTATCGAGGAATATGGTGGCAGGGGGCACCGCACACGGCTAAGGAACAGATCACGTGGATCAACTTGTGTGTCTAGAGGTGCCTCTATCTCAGTATATAAAGGAGCCAAGGGGGGAGGGGGGCGCCGGCCAGGGAGAGAGGCGCAGGAGGAGTCCTACTCCTTCTGGGAGTAGGACTCCACCCCCCCCCCCCCCAATCCTATTCCAACTAGGATTCCCAAGGGGGAAAGGGGAAGAAGGGTGGCCGGCCACCTCTCCTAGTCCTAATAGGACTAGGGGAAGGGGGGAGGCGCGCAGCCCTTGTGGGCAGCCCCTTCACCTTTCCACTAAGGCCCATGAAGGCCCATATGGCTCCCGGGGGGTTCCGGTAACCTCCCGGTAATCCGGTAAAATCCAGATTTCACCCGGAACACTTCCGATGTCCAAACATAGGCTTCCAATATATCAATCTTTACGTCTCGACCATTTCGAGACTCCTCGTCATGTCCGTGATCACATCTGGGACTCCGAACAACCTTCGGTACATCAAAACTCATAAACTCATAATATAACTGTCATCGAAACCTTAAGCGTGCGGACCCTACGGGTTCGAGAACAATGTAGACATGACCGAGACACGTCTCCGGTCAATAACCAATAGCGGGACCTGGATGCCCATATTGGCTCCTACATATTCTACGAAGATCTTTATCGGTCAGACCGCATAACAACATACGTTGTTCCCTTTGTCATCGGTATGTTACTTGCCCGAGATTCGATCGTCGGTATCCAATACCTAGTTCAATCTCGTTACCGGCAAGTCTCTTTACTCGTTCCGTAATACATCATCTCGCAACTAACTCATTAGTTGCAATGCTTGCAAGGCTTATGTGATGTGCATTACCGAGAGGGCCCAGAGATACCTCTCCGACAATCGGAGTGACAAATCCTAATCTCGAAATACGCCAACCCAACATCTACCTTTGGAGACACCTGTAATGCTCCTTTATAATCACCCAGTTACGTTGTGACGTTTGGTAGCACCCAAAGTGTTCCTCCGGCAAACGGGAGTTGCATAATCTCATAGTCATAGGAACATGTATAAGTCATGAAGAAAGCAATAGCAACATACTAAACGATCGGGTGCTAAGCTAATGGAATGGGTCATGTCAATCAGATCATTCAACTAATGATGTGACCTCGTTAATCAAATAACAACTCTTTGTCTATGGTTAGGAAACATAACCATCTTTGATTAACGAGCTAGTCAAGTAGAGGCATACTAGTGACACTCTGTTTGTCTATGTGTTCACACATGTATTATATTTCCGGTTAATACAATTCTAGCATGAATAATAAACATTTATCATGAAATAAGGAAATAAATAATAACTTTATTATTGCCTCTAGGGCATATTTCCTTCAGTCTCCCACTTGCACTAGAGTCAATAATCTAGATCACATCACCATGTGATTAACATCGATAGTTCACATCATCATGTGATTAACACCCATAGTTCACATCGCCATGTGACCAACACCCAAAGGGTTTACTAGATTCAGTAATCTAGTTCACATTGCTATGTGATTAACACCCAAGGAGTACTAAGGTGTGATCATGTTTTGCTTGTGAGAGAATCTTAGTCAACGGGTCTGCCATATTCAGATCCGCATGTATTTTGCAAATTTCTATGTCAACAATGCTCTGCATGGAGCTACTCTAGCTAATTGCTCCCACTTTCAATATGTATCTAGACCGAGACTTAGAGTCATCTAGATTAGTGTCAAAACTTGCATCGGCGTAACCCTTTATGACGAACCTTTTTTTTCACTTCCATAATCGAGAAACATATCCTTATTCCACTAAGGATAATTTTGACCGCTGTCTACTGATCTACTCCTAGATCACTATTGTACTCCCTTGCCAAACTCAGTGGTAGGGCATACAATAGATCTGGTATACAGCATGGCATACTTTATAGAACCTATGACTGAGGCATAGGGAATGACTTTCATTCTCTTTCTATCTTCTGGCGTGGTCGGGCTTTGAGTCTTACTCAACTTCACACCTTGTAATACAGGCAAGAACTCTTTCTTTGACTGCTCCATTTTGAACTATTTCAAAATCTTGTCAAGGTATGTACTCATTGAAAAAACTTATCAAGCGTCTTGATCTATCTCTATAGATCTTGAAGCTCAATATGTAAGCAGCTTCACCAAAGTCTTTCTTTGAAAAACTCCTTTCAAACACTCCTTTATTCTTTGCAGAATAATTCTACATTATTTCTGATCAACAATATGTCATTCACATATACTTATCAGAAATGCTGTAGTGCTCCCACTCACTTTCTTGTAAATACAGGCTTCACCGCAAGTCTGTATAAAACTATATGCTTTGATCAACTTATCAAAGCGTATATTCCAACTCCGAGATTCTTGCACTAGTCCATAGATGGATCGATGGAGCTTGCATATTTAGTTAACACCTTTAGGATCGACAAAACCTTCTAGTTGCATCATATACAACTCTTCTTTACTAAATCCATTAAGGAATGCAGTTTTGTTTATCCATTTGCCAGATTTCATAAAATGCGGCAATTGCTAACATGATTCGGATAGACTTAAGCATAGATACGAGTGAGAAACTCTCATCGTAGTCAACACCTTAAACTTGTCGAAAACCTTTTGCGACAATTCTAGCTTTGTAGATAGTAACACTACTATCAGCGTCCGTCTTCCTCTTGAAGATCCATTTATTTTCTATGGCTTGCCGATCATCGGGCAAATCCACCAAAGTCCATACTTTGTTCTCATACATGGATCATATCTCAGATTTCATGGCCTCAAACCATTTCGCGGAATCTGGGCTCATCATCGCTTCCTCATAGTTCGTAGGTTCATCATGATCTAGTAGCATGACTTCCAGAAAAGGATTACCGTACCACTCTGGCGCGGATCTTACTCTGGTTGATCTACGAGGTTCAGTAGTATCTTCTTCTGAAGTTTCATGATCATCATCATTAGCTTCCTCACTAACTGGTGTAGGTGTCACAGAAACAGTTTTCTGTGATGTACTACTTTCCAATAAGGGAGCAGGTACAGTTACCTCGTCAAGTTCTACTTTCCTCCCACTCACTTCTTTCGAGAGAAACTCCTTCTCCAGAAAGTTTCCGAATTTAGCAACAAAAGTCTTGCCTTCGGATCTGTGATAGAAGGTGTATCCAATAGTTTCCTTTGGATATCCTATGAAGACGCACTTCTCCGATTTGAGTTTGAGCTTATCAGGATGAAACTTTTTCATATAAGCATCGCAACCCCAAACTTTAAGAAACGACAGTTTAGGTTTCTTGCCAAACCATAGTTCACATGGTGTCGTCTCAACGGATTTAGATGGTGCCCTATTTAACGTGAATGCAGCTGTCTCTAATGCATAACCCCAAAACGATAGTGGTAGATCGGTAAGAGACATCATAGATTGCACTATATCCAATAAAGTACGGTTATGACGTTCGGACACACCATTATGCTGTGGTGTTCCATGTGGCATGAGTTTGTGAAACTATTCCACATTGTTTTAATTGAAGACCAAACTCGTAACTCAAATATTTGTCTCCGCGATCAGATCGTAGAAACTTTATTTTCTTGTCACGATGATTTTCCACTTCACTCTGAAATTCTTTGAACTTTTCAAATGTTTCAGACTTATGTTTCATCAAGTAGATATACCCATATCTGCTCAAATCATCTGTGAAGTTCAGAAAATAACGATACTTGCCGTGAGCCTTAACACTCATCGGACCGCATACATCAGTATGTATTATTTCCAATAAGTCAGTTGCTCGCTCCGGAGAACGGAGTCTTAGTCATCTTGCCCATGAGGCATGGTTCGCAAGCATCAAGTGATTCATAATCAAGTGATTCCAAAATCCCATCAGCATGGAGTTTCTTCATGCGCTTTACACCAATATGACCTAAACGGCAGTGCTACAAATAAGTTGCACTATCATTATTAACTTTGCATCTTTTGGTTTCAATATTATGATTATGTGTATCACTACGATCGAGATCCAACGAACTATTTTCATTGGGTGTGTAACCATATAAGGTTTTATTCATGTAAACAGAACAACAATTTATTCTCTTACTTAAATGAATAACCGTATTACAATAAACATGATCAAATCATATTCATGCTTAACGCAAACACCAAATAACACTTATTCAGGTTCAACACTAATCCCGAAAGTATAGGGAGTGTGCGATGATGATCATATCAATCTTGGAACCACTTCCAACACACATCGTCACTTCACCCTTAACTAGTCTCTGTTTATTCTGCAACTCCCGTTTCGAGTTACTAATCTTAGCAACTGAACTAGTATCAAATACTGAGGGGTTGCTATAAACACTAGTAAAGTACACATCAATAACATGTATATCAAATATACTTATGTTCACTTTGCCATCCTTCTTATCTGCCAATCACTTGGGGTAGTTCCGCTTCCAGTGACCAGTCCCTTTGCAGTAGAAACACTTAGTCTCAGGCTTAGGACCAGACTTGGGCTTCTTCACTTGAGCAGCAACTTGCTTGCTGTTCTTCTTGAAGTTCCCCTTCTTCCCTCTGCCCTTTTCTTGAAACTAGTGGTCTTGTCTACCATCAACACTTGATGTTTTTCTCGATTTCTACCTTCGTCAATTTCTGCATTACGAAGAGCTTGGGAATCGTTTCCGTTATCCCTTGCATATCATAGTTCATCACGAAGTTCTACTAACTTGGTGATGGTGACTAGAGAATTCTGTCAATCACTATCTTATCTGGAAGATTAACTCCCACTTGATTCAAGCGATTGTAGTACTCAGACAATCTGGGCACATGCTCACTAGTTGAGCGATTCTCCTCCATCTTTTAGCTATAGAACTTGTTGGAGACTTCATATCTCTCAACTCGGGTATTTGCTTGAAATATTAACTTCAACTCCTGGAACATCTCATATGGTCCATGACGTTCAAAACGTCTTTGAAGGCCCGATTCTAAGCCATTAAGCATGGTGCACTAAACTATCAAGTAGTCATCATATTGAGCTAGCCAAACGTTCATAACGTCTGCATCTGCTCCTGCAATAGGTCTGTCACCTAGCGGTGCATCAAGGACATAATTCTTCTGTGCAGCAATGAGGATAAACCTCAGATCACGGATCCAATCCGCATCATTGCTACTAACATCTTTCAACACAATTTTCTCTAGGAACATATCAAAATAAACACAGGGAAGCAACAACGCGAGCTATTGATCTACAACATAATTTGCAAAATACTACCAGGACTAAGTTCATGATAAATTTAAGTTCAATTAATCATATTACTTAAGAACTCCCACTTAGATAGACATCCCTCTAATCCTCTAAGTGATCACGTGATCCAAATCAACTAAACCATGTCCGATCATCACGTGAGATGGAGTAGTTTCATTGGTGAACATCACTATGTTGATCATATCTACTATATGATTCACGCTCGACCTTTCGGTCTCCGTGTTCCGAGGCCATATCTGTATATGCTTGGCTCGTCAAGTATAACCTGAGTATTCCGCGTGTGCAACTGTTTTGCACCCGTTGTATTTGAACGTAGAGCCTATCACACCCGATCATCACGTGGTGTCTCAGCACGAAGAACTTTCGCAACGGTGCATACTCAGGGAGAACACTTCTTGATAATTTAGTGAGAGATCATCTTATAATGCTACCGTCAATCAAAGCAAGATAAGATGCATAAAAAGATAAACATCACATGCAATCAATATAAGTGATATGATATGGCCATCATCATCTTGTGCTTGTGATCTCCATCTCCGAAGCACCGTCATGATCACCATCGTCACCGGCGCGACACCTTGATCTCCATCGTAGCATCGTTGTCGTCTCGCCAATCTTATGCTTCCACGACTATCACTACCGTTAGTAATAAAGTAAAGCATTACATCGCGATTGCATTGCATACAATAAAGCGACAACCATATGGCTCCTGCCAGTTGCCGATAACTTGGTTACAAAACATGATCATCTCATACAATAAAATTCAGCATCATGCCTTGACCATATCACATCACAACATGCCCTGCAAAAACAAGTTAGACGTCCTCTACTTTGTTGTTGCATGTTTTACGTGGCTGCTACGGGCTTAAGTAAGAACCAATCTCACCTACGCATCAAAACCACAACGATAGTTTGTCAAATAGACTCCGTTTTAACCTTCGCAAGGACCGGGCGTAGCCACACTCGGTTCAACTAAAGTTGGAGAGACAGTCGCCCGCAAGCCATCTATGTGCAAAGCACGTCGAGGGAACCGGTCTCGCGTAAGCGTACGCGTAAGGTTGGTCCGGGTCGTCTCGTCCAACAATACCGCAGAACCAAAGTATGACATGTTGGTTGGCAGTATGACTTGTATCGTCCACAACTCACTTGTGTTCTACTCGTGCATATAACATCAACATAAATAACCTAGGCTCGGATGCCACTGTTGGGGAACGTAGTAATTTCAAAAAATTTCCTACGCACACGCAAGATCATGTGATGCATAGCAACGAGGGGGAGAGTGTTGTCTACGTACCCAACGCAGACCGACTGCGGAAGCGATGACACGAAGTAGAGGAAGTAGTCGTACGTCTTCACGATCCAACCGATCAAGCACCGAAACTACGGCACCTCCGAGTTCGAGCACACGTTCAGCTCGATGACGATCCCCGGACTCCGATCCAGCAAAGTGTCGGGGAAGAGTTCCGTCAGCACGACGGCGTGGTGACGATCTTGATGAACTACAGCAGCAGGGCTTCGCCTAAACTCCGCTACAGTATTATCGAGGAATATGGTGGCAGGGGGCACCGCACACGGCTAAGGAACAGATCACGTGGATCAACTTGTGTGTCTAGAGGTGCCTCTACCTCAGTATATAAAGGAGCCAAGGGGGGAGGGGGCGCCGGCCAGGGAGAGAGGCGCAGGAGGAGTCCTACTCCTTCCGGGAGTAGGACTCCCCCCCCAATCCTATTCCAACTAGGATTCCCAAGGGGGAAAGGGGAAGAAGGGTGGCCGGCCACCTCTCCTAGTCCTAATAGGACTAGGGGAAGGGGGGAGGCGCGCAGCCCTTGTGGGCAGCCCCTTCACCTTTCCACTAAGGCCCATGAAGGCCCATATGGCTCCCGGGGGGTTCCGGTAACCTCCCGGTAATCCGGTAAAATCCCGATTTCACCCGGAACACTTCCGATGTCCAAATATAGGCTTCCAATACATCAATCTTTACGTATCGACCATTTCGAGACTCCTCGTCATGTCCGTGATCACATCCGAGACTCCGAACAACCTTCGGTACATCAAAACTCATAAACTCATAATATAACTGTCATCGAAACCTTAAGCGTGCGGACCCTACGGGTTCGAGAACAATGTAGACATGACCGAGACACGTCTCCGGTCAATAACCAATAGCGGGACCTGGATGCCCATATTGGCTCCTACATATTCTACGAAGATCTTTATCGGTCAGACCGCATAACAACATACGTTGTTCCCTTTGTCATCGGTATGTTACTTGCTCGAGATTCGATCGTCGGTATCCAATACCTAGTTCAATCTCGTTACCGGCAAGTCTCTTTACTCGTTCCGTAATACATCATCTCGCAACTAACTCATTAGTTGCAATGCTTGCAAGGCTTATGTGATGTGCATTACCGAGAGGGCCCAGAGATACCTCTCCGACAATCGGAGTGACAAATCCTAATCTCGAAATACGCCAACCCAACATCTACCTTTGGAGACACCTGTAATGCTCCTTTATAATCACCCAGTTACGTTGTGACGTTTGGTAGCACCCAAAGTGTTCCTCTGGCAAACGGGAGTTGCATAATCTCATAGTCATAGGAACATGTATAAGTCATGAAGAAAGCAATAGCAACATACTAAACGATCGGGTGCTATGCTAATGGAATGGGTCATGTCAATCAGATCATTCAACTAATGATGTGACCTCGTTAATAAAATAACAACTCTTTGTCTATGGTTAGGAAACATAACCATCTTTGATTAACGAGCTAGTCAAGTAGAGGCATACTAGTGACACTCTGTTTGTATATGTATTCACACATGTATTATGTTTCCGGTTAATACAATTCTAGCATGAATAATAAACATTTATCATGAAATAAGGAAATAAATAATAACTTTATTATTGCCTCTAGGGCATATTTCCTTCAGAACTTCTATTAATTTGGTCACTTAAATATCTATTCATGATGTTCTGTAATGATTTTTGACACACTTAATTATATACAATGCACGCAGATAAACTGGCAATGGATGTACGGTTCAAGACACACCTCCGAGTACATTAAGGGCATGCATGATTTTCTCGAAGTGGCTGAGGAAAACAAGCAGAATGGTTTTATGTGTTGTCCATGCCCTATATGTGGGAATACGAAGTCTTACTCTGACCGGAAAATCCTTCACACCCACCTGCTTTACAAGGGTTTCATGTCATACTATAATGTTTGGACGAGGCACGGAGAAATAGGGGTTATGATGGAAGACGGCGAAGAAGAAGAGTACGATGACAATTATGTGCCCCCTGAATACGGTGATGCTACTGAACATCAAGAGGAACCAGACGATGTGCACGATGATGCAGCAACGGGCGAAGGTGCTGAAGATCAAGAGGAACCATACGATGTGCCCGATGATGATGATCTCCGCCGGGTCATTGTTGATGCAAGGACGCAATGCAAAAGTCAAAAGGAGAAGCTGAAGTTCGATCGCATGTTAGAGGACCACAAAAAAGGGTTGTACCCCAACTGCAAAGATGGAAACACAAAGCTCGGTACCGTACTGGAATTGCTGCAGTGGAAGGCAGACAATGATGTGCCTGACAAAGGATTTGAGAAGCTACTGAAAATATTGAAGAAGAAGCTTCCAAAGGATAACAAATTACCCGACAGTACATACGCAGCAAACAAGGTTGAATGCCCTCTAGGATTGAAGGTGCAGAAGATACATGCATGCCCTAATGACTGCATCCTCTACCGCGGTGCGTACAAGGATCTGAACGCATGCCCGGTATGTGGTGCATTACAGTAGAAGATCAGATGAGATGACCCTGGTGATGTTGACGGCGAGCCCCCCAGGAAGAGGGTTCCTGCGAAGGTGATGTGGTATGCTCCTATAATACCACGGTTGAAACGTCTATTCAGAAACGGAGAGCATGCCAAGTTGATGCGATGGCACAGTGAGGACCGTAAGAAAGACGGGAAGTTGAGAGCACCCGCTGACGGGTCGCAGTGGAGAAAAATCGAGAGAAAGTACTGGGATGAGTTTGCAAGTGACCCAAGGAACGTATGGTTTGCTTTAAGTGCGGATGGTATTAATCCTTTCGGGGAGCAGAGCAGCAATCACAGCACCTGGCCCGTGACTCTATGTATGTATAACCTTCCTCCTTGGATGTGCATGAAGCGGAAGTTCATTATGATGCCAGTTCTCATCCAAGGCCCTAAGCAACCCGGCAACGACATTGATGTGTACCTAAGGCCATTAGTTGAAGAACTTTTACAGTTGTGGAATGGAAACAGTGTACGTACGTGGGATGAGCACAAACAGGAGGAATTTGACCTAAAGGCGTTGTTGTTCGTGACCATCAAGGATTGGCCCGCTTTCAGTAACCTTTCAGGACAGACAAACAAGGGATACCACGCATGCACGCACTATTTACTTGACATCGATAGTATATACCTGGGAAGCTGCAGGAAGAATGTGTACCTGGGCCATCGTCGATTTCTTCCGACCAACCATCAATGTCGAAAGAAAGGCCAGCATTTCAAAGGCGAGGCAGATCACCGGAAGAATCCCGCCATGCGTACCGGTGATCACGTACTTGCTATGGTTAATGATTTACACGTAATCTTTGGAAAGGGTCCCGACAGACTAGCTGTGCCGAGTGACGCTGGGGGACACGCACCCATGTGGAAGAAGAAATCTATATTTTGGGACCTACCCTACTGGAAAGACCTAGAGGTCCGCTCTTCGATCAACGTGATGCACGTGACGAAGAACCTTTGAACCTGCTAGGCTTCTTCGGCGTGTATGGGAAGACAAAAGATACAGCTGAGGCACGGGAGGACCTGCAATGTTTGCATGAAAAAGACGGCATGCCTCCAAAGCAGTATGAAGGTCCTGCCAGCTATGCTCTTACCAAAGAAGATAAGGAAATCTTCTTTGAATGCCTGCTTAGTATGAAGGTCCCGACTGGCTTCTCGTCGAATATAAAGGGAATAATAAATATGGCAGAGAAAAAGTTTCAGAACCTAAAGTCTCATGACTGCCATGTGATTATGACGCAACTGCTTCCGGTTGCATTGAGGGGGCTTCTACCGGAAAACGTCCGATTAGCCATTGTGAAGCTATGTGCATTCCTCAATGCAATCTCTCAGAAGGTGATCCAGAAATCATACCAAGGCTAAGGAGTGATGTGGTGCAATGTCTTGTCAGTTTCGAGTTGGTGTTCCCACCATCCTTCTTCAATATCATGACGCACGTCCTAATTCATCTAGTTGACGAGATTGTCATTCTGGGCCCCGTATTTCTACACAATATATACCCCTTTGAGAGGTTCATGGGAGTCCTAAAGAAATATGTCCGTAAACGTGCTAGGCCAGAAGGAAGCATCTCCATGGGCCATCAAACAGAGGATATCATCGGGTTTTGTGTTGACTTCATTCCTGGCCTTAAGAAGATAGGTCTCCCTAAATCGCCGTATGAGGGGAGACTGACTGGAAAAGGCACGCTTGGAAGGGACTCAATAATATGCAGGGACGGATATTCTTGGTCTCAAGCACACTACACAGTTCTACAGAACTCTACCTTGGTGACCCCGTATGTCGATGAACACAAGAACAGTCTGCGCTCTAAACACCCGGAGCAGTGCGACGACTGGATTACATGTGAACACATCAGGACTTTCAGCAGTTGGTTGGAAACACGTCTCAGAGGTGACAACACTGTTTGTGATGAGCTATACTTGTTGTCCAGGGGACCATCTTTGACTGTTACGATTTGGAAAGGATATGAGATAAATGGGAATACATTTTACACGATTGACCAAGATCAAAAGAGCACCAACCAAAACAGCAGTGTCCGCTTTGATGCAACAACCGAGAGGGGAAAGGACACATATTATGGTTACATAGTGGACATATGGGAACTTGACTACGGACATGATTTTAAGGTCCCTTTGTTTAAGTGCAAATGGATCAATCTGTCAGGAGGTGGGGTACAGGTAGACCCACAGTACGGAATGACAACAGTGGATCTGAAAAATCTTGGGTACACTGACGAACCATTCGTCCTAGCCAATGATGTGGCACAGGTTATCTATGTGAAGGACATGTCTACCAGACCGAGAAAAAGAAAAGATAAGGAAG
The DNA here is from genome assembly GCF_018294505.1 of Triticum aestivum. NCBI lineage: Eukaryota > Viridiplantae > Streptophyta > Magnoliopsida > Poales > Poaceae > Triticum > Triticum aestivum. Next base: position 291,964,396 of record NC_057798.1, on the reverse strand, counting down.
CGAATACATCATACGATGAGCCAAAGCGCCACATAGTTCTTTCAGGAAAAAGGGACATCATGGGAGTGGAGGGCAAGACAGATATGTTTGGAGATTATGAAAAGTTTCATGAAATTCCTCCCTTCAAAGTCAACGCTGACCCCAGCATCCTGATAAACGATGAAGATTATCCATGGTTACGGCGCAATAAGCAAATGACACAAGCGAAGAAAAAGTGAAGACTTTCTCCCGCAACTATTATGATGATACAATGCCAACTTTGTAACAGACGAGTATGATACCATTGTCCGTTTTGTACATGCACATGCTATGTGGGTGAATTTATGATACCATGCCAACTTTCAATTTTTTAGAGTTTATTTGAAATGATTTAATGTCTTATGGTTCGGCCCTCGTAATACCATTAATCCCTTTTCGCTCCTTGTCAACTATGTTCTCACCAAGAACACTCTATAGGCGCCTCTATGTTCATTTTTTAGTAAAGTTAATCACAAACTTGTGATTCACACAAATTTCAAAGAATTCAAATTTTAACTATTCAAATTTGAAAACTAATGGCACTAACAGAAAGTTTATAATTTTGCTGACCTAAAAAAAGAATTAAAAATAAAGCAAAAAACAAAAGAAAATAAATAAAGCAACAAAGAAAACAAAAAAAATAAAAAAAAGTGTTTTCAAATTTGAAAACTAATGGCACTAACAGAAAGTTTATAATTTTTCTAAAACTAAAAGCAAAAAAGAAAAAAAGCAAATAACAAAAGAAAATAAATAATGCAGAAAACAAAACAAAAAACTGGAAAATAATTAAAAATAGCAACAATAAGTATTTTGTTGTAAGTAGAAACAAAATAAAATAAATAAAGTAAGAAAGAAAAGAAAAAAACAAAAAAAAAGTGTTTTCAAATTGGAAAACTAATGGCACTAACAGAAAGTTTATAATTTTCCTAAAACTAAAAGCAAAAAGAATTAAAAAAATAAAGCAAAAAACAAAAGAAAATAAATAATACAGAAAACAAAACAAAAAAACTGGGAAAAAAATAAAAATAGCAACAATAAGTAAAGAAAACAAAAAAACAAAAAAAGTGCCTCCTACTGGGCACCCACGGCCTGAATACGACTAGAAACCCTACCATGGGCCAGGATTCAGGCCCGCAGAAGCCCAGCAGACCCACAGGCAAAGCAGTGTCAGATTAGGCCCATTGGCCTGTAGTTCAGAGGAGTTCGAGTGGGAAGAGACAACGGAGCTTATAAACAGGTGCGGGGCGCTCTCAACTAGCGAGGTGGGACTAAACTCCCACCACCACGCCGCTGTGCAAGGCCATTGGTCCCGGTTGATGCCACGAACCGGGACCAATGCTACCCTTTGGTCCCGGTTCGTGGCACCAACCGGGACCAATGCCCCCCCCCCTTAGTCCCGGTTGGTGCCACCAACCGGGACCAAAGGCCGCCGCTTCCCGCCCTTTGGGCTGCTGAAAAGAGGTCTTTGGTTCCGGTTGGTGGCACCAACCGGGACTAAAGGGGTGCATTAGTCCCGGTTAGTGCCACGAACCGGGACCAATGCTCTTACTATATATACAGCACTTAGCAGTTTCGACCAAATCCCCCACTTCTCCCCCGACGCCCCTGCTCCTCCTCGTCGCTGCCGCTGTCCGACGCCCCTGCTCCACCTTGTCGTCGCCGCCGCCACCGACGCCGTCAGGCTGCTCGCCTTCGTCGTCGCCGCCGCCTCCTGTGAGCAAAGCCTGCTCCCGCGCCCCTCCCGTCCCGCGCCCCTGCGCGGCCGCCGCGCGCCGCCCCCCGCCCCTGCCCTGCATTTTCCATAGCAATTTCCATAGCATTTTTTTGCATTTTTTTGTGTATATGTGTTTGTATGTGTATATATGTGTACATGTTCATAGTATTTTTTTTTCATAAGTGTATTTTTTTGTTCATTTCATTTTTTTCATATATATAATGTATATATGTATGTGGTAGCTATATATATGATGAATGGATGTGGCTATGTATGTATGAATATAATGTTCATAGCATTTTTTTGTTTATGTATGTTTTTTCATATATGTATTAATTTTTTATTTAGGTTGTTAGTAGATATCGATTTTAGGTTAGTGCATTTTAGGTTAGTGTAGAGGAAAAAGGAAAATAAGGAAAAGGAAGAAAAGAGGAAGAAGGAAGAAGGAAGAAGAAGAAGAAAAAGAATGAGAGGAAAAAGGAAAATAAGAAGAGGAAGAAAGGAGAAGAAGAGGAGAGGAAGAAGAGGAGAAATAAATAAGAAGAGGAAAAAAGAAGAAAAAGAAGAGGAGAAGAAGAAAGGAATAGAGGAGAAGAATTATTCTATTTTTTCTTCTTTTCCTCTATTCCTTTCTTCTTCTCCTCTTTTTTTTCTTCTCTTTTTTCTTCTTCTTCTTCCTTCTTCCTTCTTCCTCTTTTCTTCCTTTTCCTTATTTTCCTTTCTCGAGGGAGAAGAAGAAAAAGAAGAGGAGAAGAAGAAGAAAGGAATAGAGGAGAAAGAAGAAACTTCAACACGAGGGGGGGTACCGATACCCCCTCCCCGATAACATTATTTTCCCATGTATATATATGTCGCTTCGTTGTCGATATAACCCCGCGAGATAACTTCGACATGAGGGGCGGTCGATATATATACCCCCTCTCGACCGTGATAACTTATACCACGGCAGCACCCCCCTCGGCCCTCTCGCTCGACCAAAACTCTCGAGGACACCCAAACCCTAGAGAGAAAACGATGTTGGTCTCCTACCCCCTCCCGCCGCGCCCCTACCCGACAAATTAACACTCTCGAGGCCACCCAAATTTACCAAGTTAAAAGAGCGTTGTCGTCGAGGCCACCCCAAACCCTTGAAGCGTTGTGTCGAGGCCACCCCAAACCCTAGAGAAGCAGCGTCGAGGCCACTAACATGATTCCTTATTGTGATTAGCTAGCTAGTTCTATGTTTGCCACTAATATATATCCATCTGTACCATGTTTGAATAATAATTGACATGTTGTAAATATTTGCAGAAACTATGGAGCACTCCCGAGACGAAGCAACAGAAGCGATGTTGGGGGACATAATCGCACAAGGAAGTGATGTCGTTGCGTCATTTCTCAACGACACCGATGGTCAAGAAGGACTGGGTGAAGAAGAGGGCTATGTTCAAGATGGCTCTGTCCCATTAATGCCGGTACAAGAAGAGGGCTATGTTCATGATGGCTCCGGTGACCCAATGGAGGTACATGAAGGAGACCGTGCTGACTGCTCCGGTGACTGAACCGAGTCCGGCCAGGTATATATATATATTAGTTAAGCCCGTGCTGACTAGTTAATTGATGCATTCATTGTTTTGGTATATGTACACATACTAATTAACTCTCGTCTTTCTTCCTTTTTCTAGCCCTCCGGATCGAGCACAACTTCGGTAAGGAGACGAGGCCCAAAGAAAAAGTTGAGCTCGGATGAAAGGTTTGAGATCATAGAAATCGCGCCCGACGGCGAACCGATTGAACCCACCCGGACAAAGAACGCATTTACTGCTTAGTGCGGGGTTCTTGTTAGGGACAAGATCCTGATCAGCATCCAGCAATGGTATAAGCCTAAGGAGGAAGACCCTGAGGTGTCTTATGTCAATGATATGCAGAGAGAAGATCTTTGAACTTGGCTTAAGGCAAATTTCACCCTACCGCCAGAGGAGGATCCGGAGAAGCCAGTTAAAGAGCAATTAATCAAGTCTTGTGCTCTTAAGAAGATGGCAACCCTATTCAGGAGGTGGAGGAAAGAGCTGAACAAGTTTGTCAACAAAAAAGAGACATCAGAATTCATCGACGAATATGAGAAGATCAAAGATCACTGGCCCGCATTTGTGGCCCACAAGACATCGGAAAATAGTAAGAAGATGTCGGTGACAAACAAGCAAAATGTTGCAAAGAAGCAGTTTCACCATCGCACGGGGTCAGGTGGCTACCTCAAAGCCCGGCCTAAGTGGTCCAAGGCTGAGAATGGTCTGCTTGATAAAGGGATTGAACCAGAGACAATGAACTGGCCAGACCGTTGCCGGACTTGGTTCTTCGGGGCTGGCGGAACCTTGGACCCTGTATCAGGGAAGTGCCATTGGATGGACGAGCAACTGCAAATACCAGTCGAGAACTTTCGGCACTATATCAATGCAGCGCAGCGAGGGACGTTCGTTCCAGACAGGGAGAATGACGAACTCACAATGGCCCTCGGGAATCCTGAGCACCCTGGACGGACACGAGGCACGCTAGGCACCATTCTGTGGAAGGTTGGTTTCCCGGACGCAGGGGGTTACAAAAGCCACGAGAGGAGGAAGAAACTGGAGCAGGGCCAACTGCAGGCGCTGCACGAAAGGGTAATGGGGCTAGAGGAACGAGAAGAGGAACGAGCAGCAACAGATCGCAGCAAACGACCTGCCGAAGCTTCTCCCAAAGCTACCCCGCCATCTCAGCGAAGAAGCAGCGTGGCTTCCACCGAGCTGCTTCAGCCGGAGCATGTCTTGACGGCTCCTGCCAGCTATCCCGTGGATGCTATCATGGAGTCTCAAAATTGCCACATTATGACACGATGGATGAATTTGAAGGTCAAGGCGGCTGTTGGCTCTGTTTATCCTACTGGACCCGGCGCAACTTATCATTGCCAGCCGATTCCAGAAGGATATGCTAGGGTGATGGTGGATGAAATAACGGAGGGATTTGAGGACCTCCAGCTTGACCATCCTACCGGTGAAGGGGAGACTAGGTTGGGTTCTGCTCTGAAGACTCCATGCATATGGCGAAAGGAGCTCATCAACCTTTCGAACTGGACGCCCTCCGCCTCCTCCTCCTCCGGTGAGTCAGGGCACTCCGCCTCCTCCATCGCCTCCTCCTCCGGCGAGTGATGATCAGGGCACTGGACCTCCTTCTCCGGCGCGTGGCGGCACTCCGCCTCCTTCTCCGCCTGCGCCGGCGCGCCCGAGCAGCCAGCAGCCTCCTCCCTCTCCGCCTCCCCAGCAAGGGCGGAAGAGACCCACCGCCGCCCCGGCTGCTCCGGCGCGTCCTAGTCCTTCTCCTCCGCCTCGTAAGCAAGCACGAAAGAAGACAAACGCTGCAGCCGCTCCGTCTGCTCCGGCGTCTAGCAGCACAACCAGAGGCGGGAGGCAATACAGATACGGTCCACCTCTCAAGCCTCTAGAGAAGTTACCGTACAAGAGGACCGAGGAGAAAAACGAGACGATCGTGCGGACCCACGTGAAGGAGTTCTTTGAAGGGGTGAAAGCAAAGAGACATCCACCTCCGGAGGAGAAGGTAGATCTGGTGAAAGCAAAGCGCACTCTTGATGCCCTGAGGAAACCGGCAAAGTCTCCACCGAGAACCAACTATGACCGCATTACTGAACATACATATCTCCAAGCGGAGCGGCCGGGAAGTACTGTCAGATAGTCAAGAGAACGAGCAGCTGCGAAAAAGTTGCCCAGCTCGGCGAACAAGCAAATCAATCGTGCCCCCCGCTCAATGTGTCTAGCGGCAACATCGTCGCTAATGCTTCGGGGATGGTGGCCAGTTATGGCAATCTACAAGATTACCTGCCTGACGATCAACTTCCTGATTTTATAGAGGTGGACGAACACAGATACGAGTACGGGAAGCCTCTCGTCAAAGATGAAAAATCTCTAACAACGATGATGCGAAGATTCCATAATTGGTACATGAAAACCTGTAGAGAGTCTGGGGGGGCGAATAGTTTGTATCTGCACATTAAAGAGGAGCACGACCTCGTTGGAACTGATCTGTTGTGTGTTCCATTTGAGGAGTTCTTCGCGTTCTTCAATCAAAAGGCCCTCGATAAATTAACGGTCTTTTGCTACTGTCTGTAAGTACTATTTCTGTCATTAAGTCTCTATATATAGCTCGGCTCTTTCATTGCATGTATTTATAATCTATTATCCTCACTATATTATGTAGATTGAAGATCGTCGAGTGCAGAAAACAAGAAATCTATGATATTGGGTTCATTAAAACAAATATCATAGATGATAATCAGGTTACAAAGCACGCCGAAGAGGTCGAGGCCAACTTGCTACAATCATTGATCAAAAATCAAAACAAAGATACCATACTCTTTCCTTACAATGGCAGTGAGTGTTACTATCGTGCGCATATTCGGTTTCCCTTATTACTCGAGCGAGGTTATAGTAATGTAATTGATGAGTTATGCATGCGTGCGCAGCTTCCACTATGTTCTTCTGGAGATTAAGCTTGAGCGGGGACTAATAACCGTCTTAGACTCGAGACGGAAAGATCCCGAAACCTATGCGAACATGACTGAAGTGCTCAACAAGTAAGTTCAATCGATCATTATCGCACCATATCGGCAACTTTTTGTTCATTTCCTGATATCTCAAGTAATAATAATTATTTTCTTTATCTTGCAGGGTTTGGAAACAGTTCACCGCAGAAGCTCCGGGACTGCCGAAGGAGCTGCGATATACATACCCGAAATTAAGTACTACTGGCTAGCTAGTTGCGCGCATCTCCCGTTGATTCTATAGCTATACTTTCATCAATGCCATTTATAATGATTCATTATCAGTTTGATTGACCTCTATTTCTCGTAAAGTGCTTGTGGCAGGAACAAGGGAATGATTTCTGTGGATACTACGTGTGCGAGTTTATCCACAACGCGACTTTGAAAAATAAGCAGGGCTACTCTGAAAGACAATATGAAGTGTGCAAGCAATAATATTCACAATTTTATTTTATTACACCATCATTTCTGTTGAGTTTCATTCATATATATGTATTAATTAACCCCCTTCTTCAAATTAGACGTGGCAGATGCGGAATGAACTCCTAGAACCAGATCGCATGAAAGCAATTCAAGAGAAATTGGCGAGATTCTTTCTTGACCACGTCATCAATAAAGCCGGAGAATACCATGTGAAAGTTGATTTCAATTGCTAGAGGATTGTAATTAAGAGATCTTACATATTGTACATGTATGTAGCCAGTAGCGTCGGATACATAATACGAAAACTTGTTGTTCGACCAATCTCTCGGAGAAGGAGAGGTCGATCGATCACTTCTCTCGGTATGCATGACGAACTTCTATACTTAATGATTCCCTTCATTTTCTTACTAGCTAGCGTGTCGAGGGCCTCTCTATTATAGTACGTAGCGTCGACCAAGCACGGACATAAGAGAGGACACTTCTCTCTATTAATTAGCTAGCTAACACAATATATGAAACACCTAAATTAACCCCCCAAAACCCCCAACCCCCCCCCCCTCCCTTTCAAAAAAACAAAAAACCCAGCCACTGGAATGCTGACGCGTGGATTCCTTTTGGTCCCGGTTGGTGCCACCAACCGGGGCCAAAGGCCCCCCTGCCTGGGCTCGGCCCACCGGCCACGTGGAGGACCATCTGTCCTGGTTCGTGTTAGAACCGGGACTAAAGGGGGGAGGTATTAGTAACGACCCATTACTTCCGATTCGTGTTAGAACCGGGACTAAAGGAGGGAGGTATTAGTAACGACCCATTAGTTCCGGTTCATGAACCGGGACTAAAGGCCCTTACGAATTGGGACAAATGCCCCCTTTTCTACTAGTGTGGAAGCGTCCTAGGCGAGATTGCAACCTGCGATGCAACTGACCTGAGCTTGCAGTTGAGGGGATCACAGCCTGTCCCGCAGCACCAATATCTCACCCTGTTTGTGGACGATGGTCGTGATGGCGACCGATGCTCCTTGGCAGGGCTGCTATTCCCCAGTCGACGGCAGCGGTCGTTTTCGAGGGATTCTAGAGGTTGCACCAATTTCCATGGCATTGAGCAAGCAGGGCGGAGGAGGCCTTTCGCTGGGTTGTGTAGGCAACGAATGAAGAAACCATTGCTTGGGTGTAGCGGTGTTCCGGTGAAGTCGGCAGAACCATGAGATTGATAGCTTCGGTGCGGCAATGTCGAGCACGGGTGGAACGGCAAGATTGGATGCAGGAAACTTGGGACTCCATGTCTTTTTATACGTGCCTTCGGCGGCCGAGGTAAGAGATCGGGTCGGCCGCGGCGCTGATCGAGTGAGAGGAGATGTTTTTTTAGGTCAGCGAGAGGAGATGTCTGTTGTTTCTTTTGTTTCTTTTCTACCAGGCCCAGCTTGTCTTCGTTGGCCCATGTTAAACACTGCGTACTTGGCAAACGGACGAAACGGACAAACGGACGACGACAGTTGAAGCGGACAAAATTACGCAGGTAAAATAGTACCACCTCGGATGTAGAAAATAATATAGATGAAAAAAACTGAAAGCGTAAATTAACGGGAAGAAGCGTATTATGACGGTGAACCCACGGAGTCAATCCGTGCTTTATTATTACTAACAAACATGCCCGCGCATTGCAACGGAGAAAAAAGTCACAGACTCAAGCCTTGGAGCTTCATTTCTATAGGAAGAAATCAGGAGTATTGCACAAAGATCCTTCATGTCTCGTGTAATATAACAGAGAAAAGCGAGAGTTCATATGTCGGACACACCAAGGACTCCGAGTCCGACTCCTCATGCATTATTAATCAGCGCTGGTAGCCTGACGAAGGCATGCTTCCTGCTCATAACGCCGAAGAGAGGAGCGTCTTGGTGGCGGTCGCCAAATCATCGCCAATAGCCACCCAAGTTATTAGTGCAATTTGCATATGGCATCACCAATCTTTGAACCTGGAAGTATGAATACAATATGATCGGAACTTATATTTTCTATCGGCGGCCTCATTTCAAAGCTAGCATAAAGATACATCACATTCTTAGATTTTCTTCTTTGCACCTAGTAGATTGTTGCAGCACCGGCAACCTGAGAATTTCTTTGGGAGTCCATGTCAGTTATCATCATCCAACATCACACAATCAAGTACTCCCTTCGTCTCAAATTGTCGCTGATTTAGTCCTAAGTTGGTACCAAGGGAGTAGTACTTATAAGATTTGAAGATCTAGGACACTTGATGACAACACAAAGCATATTCTGATTGTTGGGATTTCAGTTGTTCCACATGCATTCACACTCGTAGGTTAAGAGTATTTAACGAAAAAACAAACAGTTTACCAAGAACCAATATGACATGCATCAGGGGTAGTTGAATTGTTCAATAGAGAGGATGCATATGTTTCTATTTGATTGCTAACATTAGTCTTCTAATTAGAGAGAGCTGCACAGAGAATACTAAAGTTAGTACAAAGTTGGGTCATCTATTTTGGAACGGAGGGAGTAACATTTAAAGAGGACCTGAATGTACATATTCCGTCATTATTCGCAATAGCAGGACAAAATCATGAGCATATATATATATTGTAAGTTCTCTGGTGATGTGGTGGGTTTAATCAAGCGAAGTACCAAGCAAATAAACTTTACAAATAATATAAATGGTTAAAGATGATTTCATATACAAATTATAAAGCCAAAAAGCAATAGAAGTTAACACAATAGCTGGTAAGAGCCTGTAGGAGCAGCCTCGCCCTCATAGATGGAGACCTTACGCCACCAAGAACACAGACATCACATGTGCCTATGGGAGCAGCCTCATCCTCACAGTACTAAGTCTCAGTGCCTGGATGGATACGTGACAAAACCAAGGCAATGTTAGTCTATTTAACCAAACAGAATATATAACATTACAACGGCAAGATGAGAAAAGTCTAAGAACTACTCTGTAACTCTTTTGCATCCTCCTCTCATCACTGTACTCATGATCCTTTCCGATGCACCAGGAATTTGAAGCGTCCGCTGCACCAGCAGTGCATGGTTGAAATAAGTTGAACACCAAACATCTACGGAGATTTTGACCGAAGCCTATCCAGCCAGGGCTGCGCAGGGTTCATGGGCGGGGCAACATATTTCCCAGGTCAGTCGACGATAGGTCAGCCAAGCAGCATGGGACCCAGCTCCAGGGCGGCGCACAGGAGGCTGGGCCGCTGGGGGCGAGGCGGTGGAAACAGATTAACAGATAGGCATCGATGTGTCCAGGCATGGACCGGGAGCACGGCAGCGGCAACACGACAATCAGCACAAGGAAGATGACACGGTGCGGACGTTCGGCTGCATGAGAGTCCTTGTGTAGGCGTGATTGCACTGTCGTGGCATGGAACTTCCAAAGAGATGGGAATATGGGATTCGAGGCGGAGCGGTCTCGTCGTGGAGATAGCCACCCGCGGCGTCGCTTAGTCAACGTAGAGGGCGACTTGGAGGCCTCCAGAAACCACCGTTGAGGGACTGATCTGGGCGGCAACCCTAATCATAGGGCCTCGCCGATCTCGGCCTCGTCCGTTCGTCCCACCTAGCTAGTGCGCTCCTTCGCCAGCGCAGCACGCTGCTCGCCGCTGCTGGCCTTGATGGTCCTCTTTCCACTCCGACCGCAACCGGATCCTCCTCCGACCTGAGCTGCATCATGCCGCTATCGTCCTCGGCAACAACCATGCAGGCTCCGTTCGCGGGCTTCAGCCTCGGCGCCGGGCCGCGCGGTTCAGGGCGCCCGCCATGCAGACCGCGTCTACCCCAACGCCCGGTCCGCAGGTGCAGGCAATCGCGGGTGGCTTCTGGCCCTTCTTCCAGCTCTGGCTGCTGCTCGCCGTCCCAGCGCTCGACTCCACCAACACCCGAACAAAAAGGAAATATAATTGGGGACGATGCGTGTGGGTATGTAGGGGAAGGAATCGTGAGGCGTCCGGATTAACTTGGCGGTTTGGACTCTGGCTAGTTACCTGTGGGCTTCTATTGGGCTTTTGTCTTTCAGTACCAGTTTCGCGTGCGTGTACAGGAAGGTTTATCTCCGGTTTGGTTTGTGTGCGTGTAGAGAGGGTTGTACCCTATTTTTCTTCAGCCGTTTGTTTATTTTTCTATAGAATAGTATCACCTCGCTTATATGTTTTAAATTCAAATTAAAAGTGTAAATTCACGGGAAGAAGCGTATTGTGACGGTGAACCCATGGAGTCAATCCGTGTTTTATTATTAGGGAAAGACTAGCAAAATATGCCCGTGCGTTGCAACGGGAAAAAATGTAGACCTCTACTCAATAATTATTTCTGAAGACCCCACATGCATATGCCCTCTATTTTAACATGACGTCCCATTCGAGTTGTCGTTTATCCTTTTTCATGAACTCGTCGAGCAGTGTCCATATGATCGTAAAAATGTCTGAATGTGGTCAATCCCTAGGCAACAAGCTCGGCCACTGCACCGCTCATCTATCATTGAACCGCGCCAGCGCAAGATAATGCTTAGACAAATATCGTCAAGCTGGAAGTGAGTGCCGCCCATGATTGCCGGCGAAACTAAAAAAGCTGCATGTCCATGTCAACTCTGGCGTGGTCTTTGCGCTCCTCCCTTACTTCCTCGTCCTCAGTGGTAATTCTTTTAATCTATTTTTTGCTTCATTTCTTTCACACCAAACCACATTTGTTTCACACCTTGCCCACTTGCCAAGCTCAACAATCCCCCGAAATGCTTCCTTCCTTCATTTATATAATTTGGTAGCCTTCAAATTCTTTCCTATACCCACAAATCTGCCTCAAATTCCTTCCTTTTAATACACAAATATTCATAATTATCCATGCAACCCACAATCCTGAAATCCATCCATCCTTCCTTTATACTACTAATTTCGTAGCCCACAAAGTAACCTTCAATTATTTCCTTTAATACCACATGCAAATCCGTCCTCAATTCCTTCCTTTAATACACAAGTGTTCTTTCTTTCCTTTAATACCCATAAATCAGCTCTCAAATTCAGCCTTCCCTCTTGTCCGCTCTCTCACGGCCCTCTTTTTAGGCGACTTGCTGATAATACAGGGGACTTGCTTGCATATAAATTGGTACAAATTTTTTTAAAGTGACGATGTGGTACTAACTTCAAACAAAATAACTTGGCTTAGTTGGTTGTTGTGCTGTTCCACGGGACAGGAGGTCATGAGTTCGATCCCCAACAGCTATTTTTCTCACGCACGGCCCAGAAGGGGCCTGGCGGGCTTTTTTGTGGATCGAGGGTAGAGTTCATATGTCTTAATTTTATAATTCAAACTGAAAGCGTAAAATCACGTGAAGAAGCATATTGTGACGGTGAACCCACGGAGTCAATCCGTGCTTTATTATTATTATTATTATTATTATTATTATTATTATATATATATACATATATATATATATATATATATATATATATATATATATATATATATATAGCAAACATGCCCGTGCGTTGCAACGGGAGACTCACACACTCATAGCTTATAAGCATGCCTTAACCCCTCCCTCCCAAACACACACATGTCCATGTCTTCTATTTCAAGATGACTTTCTCAAAGGAGGCTCAAATATTCTCTCTTTGGCATGTTATCGGTGTCAAAACCGGCGGATCTTGGGTAGGGGGTCCCGAACTGTGCGTCTAGGCGGATGGTAACAGGAAACAAGGGACACGATGTTTTTACCCAGGTTCGGGTCCTCTCGGTGGAGGTAAAAACCCTACTCCTTCTTGATTAATATTGATGATATGGGTAGTATAAGAGTTGATCTACCACGAGATCAGAGAGGCTAAACCCTAGAAGCTAGCCTATGGTATGATTGTTGTTCGTCCTACAGACTAAAACTCTTCGGTTTATATAGACACCGGAGAGGGCTAGGGTTACACAGAGTCGGTTACAATGGGAGGAGATCTTCATATTGTATCGCCAAGCTTGCCTTCCACGCCAAGGAAAGTCCCATCCGGACACGGGACGAAGTCTTCAATCTTGTATCTTCATAGTCCGGAAGTCCGGCCAAAGGTCATAGTCCGGCCATCCGGACACCCCCTAATCAAGGACTCCCTCAGTAGCCCCTGAACCAGGCTTCAATGACGACGAGTCCGGCGCGCAAATTGTCTTCGGCATTGCAAGGCGGATTCCTCCTCCGAATACTTCATAGAAGATGTTTGAACACAAGGATAGTGTCCGGCTCTGCAAAAATAAGTTCCACATACCACCGTAGAGAGAATAATATCTGCATAAATCTAATCTGCTGACGTATTCCGCAACGTGACATCACGCCACGGCCAAGCCTTTATTCGAGTCGTTTTACTGTTCCACCTCAGCGCGTTTAGCGAGGCGGTTTCTTTGGCACGTCTTATCAAAGCAGAGATCGTGTCCCCTTATTCCGGGATTCTCATCAATACGGGCGTGGGTAACCCAACCGCGCCATTAACCGCGGCGCTTAGGAGATAAGCGAGTTTTATTAGGCCGGTGGGGGCTCGTAGTTTCGGCCGCCCATATAAGGGGATAAGGATCTACCCTTTCCATTTACGTCTTCTTCCTCCTTTGCTTATATGTCCCTGCCCGCTCGAGCTCCAACGCCCAAGCCAGCACTTTCCACCTCAACCTACTCCAATCATGTCCGGAGCGGGAGGTAGATGGATGGCCTCCTCCGTTCGGTGGGGCAAATCAAAAAGTTGAGGAAGGTCGGATACTTGTCTGACGACATCGCGCACCGGCTTCTAGATGTGGGGCAACTCATCCCCACCCCCTGGCCCCATGAGAGGGTTGTTTTTCTCCCCCATTTCCTCCGTGGACTGGGCTTTCCTCTTCACCCGTTCGTCCGGGGGCTCATGTTCTACTATGGCCTGGACTTCCATGATCTGGCCCCGAACTTCATCCTCAACATCTCGGCGTTTATCGTCGTGTGTGGGGCTTTCCTCTGCATCCAGCCCCACTTCAGCTTACGGCTGAAGACTTTTAATGTCAAGCCGAAAGTAGTGGGCGGCCGCCAAGCGGAGTGCGGAGGTGCCATGGTGGGCCGGATGGCCAACGTCCTATGGATCGAGGGCTCCTTTGTGGAGACAATAAAAGGGTGGCAATCGGGGTGGTTCTACATCACCGAGCCGTGCGACCCCAAATGAGCGGCGGCCCCCGAATTCCGATCCGGCTTTCCCACACGGCTCACCTCCTGGAAAGAGACGGACATAACGTGGGGAGATTCGGAAGAGCTGACCGGACTCCAAACCTGCGTCCAAAAGCTGGTGAACAAGAACCTCAAGCTCGTCAACATAGTCCAGGCCATGCTTATCCGCCGGATCCTCCCATACCAACAACGGGCCTTCAAATTGTAGGAGTTTGATCCGGCACAGCACCAAACCTTGAGCGGGCTCTTCGACACCACGTACGAAGATGCCTGGAAGGTGCTGTTTAAGGGCGCCGAGGCCCCCGCATCCGCTACCGAAGATCGCGGATTCAGCTCGCGGCGTCAGGCCAACAAGGTAAGCTATTCTACCCTTTATGGGTCTCTTGTCTTTCATAGTCTGACTCTATGCGGGATCTAAACTCCCCTACCTTTGACAGGACTGGCTGAAGAAGTCCGGGCAGGTTATCTGTCCGGCGCCCTTACCAGAAGAACCAGCGGACGCCCGATTGACGGGGCTGCTGGTTCCGGCACCTCACGTGGTGCCAGAGAAGAAGGCCACAGGGACTCGAAAGAGCTCCCGGCGCTTGGTGGTGTCAGATTCATCACCCGACAACCCCGAAGCACCCTCTGCCTCTGAAGACGAGGAGGAGGAGGAAGAAGAAGAAGAAGCCTCTCCCCCTCCAACGGGGGGAGGAAAGAAAAGGAAGGCCGCCTCAACTGGGGAGGCCGGAGGGTCCAAGAAGGGGAAGACCCTTCTCCCGGACTATGCCTCCGATGCCGAAGATGGCGGGGAGGAATGGTCATCCAGGGTTAAGCCCCTGGCAAAATCGTAAGTGTCCGGATACCCGAATAACTTCTGGCGCTCCTCTATTATTCGGTATACTCTGACGCCGAATTCAATTATGCAGTCCGCCCAAAGCTCAGCTCGGCGATTCGTCGAGCGGCTCCCTGAATTCGTCGGATGTGAACAGCGCTTCACTTCCGACGGCCTCCTCCCCTCTCACTACGGCCGACGCCGAGGTGGAGTCCCAAAAGGGACCGAGCCAGGAGGAGGTGGTCCTGGAGGCGCCGCAAGGCGACCTCCCGGACTTCAAGCCCAAAGGGGGTAAAGCCCCAGAGGGATCTAAATCCGGCCCTGGGCCGGACACTGCTCCGGAACCATCATGGTTCCCGAGACCGGTAGGCAGCGCCTTCGCCAGAAGGGCACGCCTACTACGTCAGCGGCCTCCGTCCAACCGGAGGCACCGGATGATTTGCTGGAGGCGCTTAACGGCGCCTCCATCGACGAGGAGCATCGCACTGTTATGAGCGCGGTGATTCAAAAGGTTCAGTCCGCCAAGAGCGGGCTGACAGAAGCATGCACAAGTCTGTTAACAGGCTTTGAGGTATGTGTTCAAAACATATGAAAATGTTACCGCATAGACAGTAGCCCCTGATGCTCAGTTCGGCATTCGGAAAGAAAAGCCGAGCTGAGGATCTTAAAAAGATATACACAGGAGTCTAACATAAATATGTCAATATGGGAATGCAGGCTGCGCTGCTGACCTTTGCCGCACTGACTGCGTAGGTCAATATATTGAAGAAGAGCCTCGAGCGGTCCGAGAACGAGCTCGGCCGTGCCAAGAAGCAGCTCGAGGACAAGGAGGGTATGTAATACCGTATGTGAATGTATATAGAAATACTTGGTTGCAAATAATGACAGGACCAACGTAAATGTTGTAGGGGCCACGGCCGAGGTGGCGACCCTGAAGGAAGCGGTGTCCAAGGCCGAAAATAGTGCGGCCTTGGAGCGCACCGAGCGAGAGAAGCAGGAGGCGCGAGTGGTGGAGGTGCGGCAAGAGCTCCAGGCTCTCGTGGAAAAACACGAGAGTTTGGAGCGTGACTCGAAGACTCGAGAGTCCGAGCTCGCCTTGGCTCTTGAGAGTGCCAAGACCGCTAAGGCCGAAGCCCAGAAGGCCCTCCAGGAGATCGAGGCGATGAAGAAGATAGCGGCGGGTAAGGCATTCTTTATGCAAAGCAAGAATATAAAAGTAAATTATTTGTTACTTACCCGAATCCGGAGCTCTCTAGGAGCGTTCGCCGATCTGCCCTGTAGTGTGTCTGATGCTGCCGCGTTCTACCGAGCCGAGGAGGGGAGCTCGATGGAAAAGGTGTTCTGGTCTCAGTATGCTGAGGCCGAACATCCGGTACCCCTGAGCGACCAGCTGAAGCAGCTGGTCGAGCTCCACAAGGTGGCCGAACAGGCCATGAAGGGCCTCATAGTTCGGCTGTGGCCTAGGGAAGCCATGCCTGGGAGCTACTTCGGTCTGGTGCGGCGGCTGGTGGACGCGTGTCCGTGGATTGAGGTCATCAAGCTCTCCGTCTGTATTGAAGGTGCCCTTCGGGCCCTCGTCCGTGCTAAAGTGCACTGGGGCAAGCTGGACGCGGAGAAGCTTTTGACGGACGCGACACCGCCGGGCAAGGAGTATCGCACGCCCGAGATGTATTATAAGGGCGTCCTGAAGGGTGCCCGCCTTATAGCGGGTGAATGCTCCAAAGATGTAATTTTTTAGTAGACTCGCATCTGTTATCCTGTACGCTGAAAACTTTGTTCATATGCGTTAAGCAACGCTTTGTTAATTTAAAATATTACCTTCTGTGCGGCCGTTTATCAAATTTGAGAGATGCAAGTCGTCGGCTTCTACCCCCATGCCACGAGTGCTGGGGTGTTCAGGATAAACCTGAGCGCTCTTGTTCCCATTCTTGGGTCCATCTAGGGAGGCGCTCAGCACAACGAACCAGGCCATCGGACTTATAATGCTTTATCACTTTCACTTAGCCATAGAATTCTATAATTTTAAATTTCGGCGAAGCCCCTAGTATTCGAAAGACCGAGTTCGGGGTGCTATCCACGCCTAGGCCAGATAAATCCGGCTCCTTGCTCTAAGCGGCATAAGACTTTAAGGACTCGAAAAACCTCGCGAACAGCGACCGGTCTCTCGCACTATCATGACGGTCAGTTTTAGCTTTCTCTACTGAGGTGTTAACCTAGCTCAACTGGGGCACAATCGCATTAGTTCTCCCAGCGCTACCTTAGCCAACATTGCGGAACGTAAAGTACCAAAACATGGGAGCCGGGCAAACCCAACTACTGACCCAAGACATGATTCGGAGCCGATGCATATAGTGCTATAAGTTCGGGGTGCCGCACTCAGAAGAGTGTTCGGTCTTCTCACACCACGTTATGGGGTGCTTAAGCCCCTGGTGTATTGGCCATACCAAAGTGTACGGTTGCATAATGTCATGATTGAACATATATGTATAAAAATAGATGAATACAATAATAGATAAGAGCTATGTCTTGTTTATTAAAAAGGGCTGCTATGAAAGCAGAACAATACAAATAGTGCGATAAGCAAGAGGTGAGATTATTTGACATGTCCCCCTTCAGGGGCAAGCTGCGGGACTTTAAGTAAAAACAGGTATTTAACTCGTTATAGAGACCACCTGGACATTCGACGCGGCTTGTTCTTGCCCTGGCTGTTGCATCGTGTGTTCGGCGAGTGTATTGCCGGACAGGCCCTCCGACTAGTTGAGTCCTGAAAGTATATAAAAAAAGAAATGGCGGAATAGGGAGCCCCTAAGTGCGGTTGAGCCGCATTCTTTATCACCGTCTGGCGGGGGCTGGGGTTGGTGCCGCACTGCTATGCTTGCTCGGAACGCGCCAGTCGGCTTTGTTGTAGGTTGCTTCGTGCGCGCTTGACGTTGTCCGAACGCTTAACACCTGGATTGGGGAGTTGCCTTGAGAGGCTGCTCTGTACTTCCGCCACCAGGGCTGCCGTGTGCTCCTCCGTTCGGAGAGAGCGTTCAGTGTTTCCATTTACCGTGATCACTCTGCGAGGGCCTGGCATCTTGAGCTTGAGATATGCATAGTGCGGCACCGCATTGAATTTTGCAAATGCGGTTCGTCCGAGCAGGGCGTGATAGCCACTGCGGAATGGGACTATGTCTAAGATTAACTCTTTGCTTCGGAAATTATCCGGGGATCCGAAGACCACTTCGAGTGTAACCGAGCCTGTACATCTGGCCTCTACACCTGGTATGACGCCTTTAAAGGTTGTCTTTGTAGGTTTAAACCTTGAGGGATCTATACCCATTTTTCGCACTGTATCCTGATAAAGCAGGTTTAGGCTACTGCCGCCGTCCATGAGGACTCTGGTGACCAATGCGGCGAATCCGCCGTGACGGATGCTAGTGGGGTGGTCCCTTTGATCAAAAGTGATCGGGCAGGAGGACCATGGGTTGAACTTTGGGGCGACTGGCTCCAACGCATAGACGTCCTTGAGAGCATGCTTCCGCTCCCTTTTGGGGATGTTGGTTGCGTATATCATGTTCACCGTCCACACTTGCAGGGGGAATCCCTTCTGTCCTATGTTGTTCGGCGGCTGGGGCTCCTCCTCGTCATCGCTACGCAGCCCCTTGTCTCTGGTTTCGGCACTTAACTTGCCTGTCTGCTTGAACACCCAACAATCCCTGTTGGTGTGGTTGGCTGGTTGTTCGGGGGTGCCGTGTATCTGGCACGAGCGATCGAGTATCCGGTCTAAGCTGGATGGGCCCGGAGGGTTTCTTTTGAATGGCTTCTTCCGCTGACCGGGTTTAGAGCCTCTGAATCCAGCATTGACTGTCGTATCGTCAGTATTGTCGCCGTTAATGTGGCGCATGTGATTGTTGCGACGTGACCTGCCATTGTTGTCCTTGGTATCCGAATTGCCAGGGCTCTTGGTTATGTTATTGCTACGAGCTAGCCAGTTGTCTTCGCCCGCGCAGAAGCGGGTCATGAGTGTCGTGAGGGCTGCCATAGATTTCGGCTTTTCCTGTCCTAGGTGTCGGGCAAGCCATTCATCTCGGATGTTGTGCCTGAAGGCTGCAAGGGCCTCAGCGTCCGAACAGTCGACTATTTGATTTTTCTTGGTTAGGAACCGTGTCCAGAATTGGCTGGCCGATTTCTCTGGCTGCTGGATTATGTGGCTTAGGTCATCAGCGTCTGGTGGTCGCACATAAGTGCCCTGGAAGTTGTCAAGGAATGCGGATTCCAGGTCCTCCCAGCAACTAATTGACTCTGTTGGCAGGCTGTTAAGCCAATGTCGAGCTGGTCCTTTAAGCTTGAGCGGGAGGTATTTGATGGCGTGTAGATCATCA
This sequence comes from Triticum aestivum, assembly GCF_018294505.1. NCBI lineage: Eukaryota > Viridiplantae > Streptophyta > Magnoliopsida > Poales > Poaceae > Triticum > Triticum aestivum. Next base: position 291,945,328 of record NC_057798.1, on the reverse strand, counting down.
CCACGGGCCATGTGGATATGAAGGAGATAATCCTCGATCCATACCGCGGGATCAGTTGTGACATCGTATGATTCGATGTTTATGGGTTTAAAACCCTCGGGGATTTGATGATCCATTACTTCGTCTGTGAAGCATAGTGGGTGTGCGGCGCCCCTGTACTGGGCTATATCGCGACGCAGCTCGGATGAGCTTGGTCTGTTGTATTCGGCCTGGTCGTATTTATCATATCCGGTGTGACGGTTATCGTCACGTGATGTGGAGCACCCGAGCGATCCGTAGATCGATCTTGTTTGCCTTGCCTTATCCTCCAATATGTCTCGCAGGTCTGTTGCGTTTCCCCGTGCTCTGGTATTCTTAGAGTGGCGCCGGGGTGCGGCTTGGATTGAGGGCCAAAGGGCCTCTCTGTCACGGCCACGGTGTGGCCGATCGGGCGCATCGTACGCTGGTGATGTAGGTTTAGTTGCTTTCTCCTCTAGTTGGGGTAGCAGCCTGTGCTTTGGGTAACTCTTGGAGGGGCGTTCGAGTTTATACTCTTCGGCCGCCAGGACTTCAGTCCATCTGTCGGCTAGCAGGTCTTGGTCAGCTCTAAGATGCTGCTGTTTTTTCTTGAGGCTGCTTGCCGTGGCCATAAGCCTGCATTTGAAACGCTCTTGTTCGACGGGATCCTCTGGCACGACGAATTCGTCGTCGTTGAGGCTTGCCTCGTCTTCGGAGGGAGGCATATAATTGTCGTCCTCGACCTCTCTGTCGGCCGCTCTCTCATGAGGTCTGGCTCCTTCGTCCTCCTGCGCTGAATCCTGCTGGAGGGGGGTGTCTTCGGCACTGTCCGGGGTGTTGACGTCTCCGGTGCCGGATTCGCCATTCTTGCTTTGGCGGGATTTAGAGCGGCGCCGCTGACGTCGACGCTTGGGTTGCTTCTTGGAGGGGTCGTTCTTCGCTTTTTCATCGCCATCCCCTGCTTTGGGGGTGTCCACCATGTATATATCATATGACGAGGTGGCCTTCCAGTGCCCTATAGGTGCTGGTTCTTGGTCGTCTCCTTCATCGGCGTCCATACCGTCGATGTCTTCGGAGTCGAAGTCGAGCATGTCAGTTAGATCGTCGACAGTGGCTACAAAGTGGGTGGTGTGTGGGTTTCAAATTTCTTCGTCGTCCGCATCCCAACCCTGCTGACCATAGTCCGGCCAGGGCTCTCCTGACAAAGAGAGAGACTTTAGGGAGTTCAGGATATCGCCAAAGGGCGAGTGCTGAAAGATGGCCGCGGTGGTGAACTCCATGATCGGAGCCCAATCGGGTTTGATCGGAAGGGGTGCAGAAGATTCGGAGTCCGGAACAGAGTCCGGCACCTTGGAGTCACGGGCCTTGCAAAGGACTAGACTGGTATTCGGCTCTATCGCCGTAGGGATTGTGGCTCCTGGGGCGGCGTCCAACCGTCCGTCCCCGACTAGCGCAGTCGGCTCCGAGCTAATGGTCAGAGCGGACACCTGAGCGGCACTCTAGGCGCTATCCGGCGGCAGAGTTAGATCATGCCCATCGGGACAGTGCGGCACGCTCGGCCGTGGCTCGAATCCGTCGAAGATCAAGTCCCCGCGGATGTCGGCCGTGTAGTTTAAGCTTCCAAACATGACCTGATGGCCAGGGGCGTAGCTTTCGATCTGCTCCAGATGGCCAAGCGAGTTGGCCCGCAGTGCGAAGCCGCCGAATATGAAGATCTGTCTGGGGAGAAAAGTCTCACCCTGGACTGCGTCGTGGTTGACGATCGAAGAAGCCATCGGGCCTAAAGGTAACGATACAGTGGAACTCTCAATGAAAGCACCAATGTCGGTGTCAAAACCGACGGATCTCGGGTAGGGGGTCCCGAACTGTGCGTCTAGGCGGATGGTAACAGGAGACAAGGGACACGATGTTTTTACCCAGGTTCGGGCCCTCTCGGTGGAGGTAAAAACTCTACTCCTGCTTGATTAATATTGATGATATGGGTAGTACAAGAGTTGATCTACCACGAGATCAGAGAGGCTAAACCCTAGAAGCTAGCCTATGGTATGATTGTTGTTCGTCCTACGGACTAAAACTCTCCGGTTTATATAGACACCGGAGAGGGCTAGGGTTACACAGAGTCGGTTACAATGGGAGGAGATCTTTATATCGTATCGCCAAGCTTGCCTTCCACGCCAAGGAAAGTCCCATCCGGACACGGGACGAAGTCTTCAATCTTGTATCTTCATAGTCCGGGAGTCCGGCCAAAGGTCAAAGTCCGGCCATCCGGACACCCCCTAATACAGGACTCCCTCACATGTCCTCTCCTCCGTTGCTCCATCCCTCAATGCAAAAAAACCGAAGCCGAAATCAATTGTCCACCCTATTTGAACCTTCTGGTTCTCGAGGCACTCGCCCACTGGGAAGGAATCTCAATAGCTCATATTTCTACAACCACTACATGGTTCATCAGTGCTTCGATACGGAGCCAACATCAATTACCATAAATTAGAATTGGCCGGGTTAAAGGGTCAAGATTCACAGTCGACGAGATTGAGAACGCCTAATAGAAACTTTTAACAAAGATTATTTTCCTTGCATAATTTTCCACCTTCCTCCATCCTGCCGCTAATCTATAATATCTAAATAGTTCATCCCCACTATCCTATTTCTCTTGACATGCAGCCTATCCACATCATCAGCCTTGCCACCTCAGCATTTCTAACGAATTGTGTGATTAACTCTGATAATTAACCAAAGCGGACCTCTTTCGTCCTCCATTACCGATGAGTCACTGTATAGAAACCCATCGGTCATTACAAAGAGAAGCCCATCGGTCCCATCTTTTCGTGTCTCTATTACTCCTCCATATGCATCCTAGCGGACCAGGCGATCCGATCCGATCAACCTCCACCCACCCACACACCACCGAACTTTGTCCTGCAAACCACCGCTCCGGCGTTAACCAATAACCTCCTCACGCAAGCCACGATAGTCCCTGCCAGATCCGGTGCAGGATCGCCGCCGCCTCTAGCCGACAAGGTCGAGGAGTGCAGCATGTTGCCCTCCACTGATCCAGGTGCGACAGTCAGATCCTTCGCCGAGAGGTGCAACACACGTATCTCGACCGCGACGCGACCCTGCAGCCTCAACCTCGGCCATCTACTATCGACGACTCTGCCTCCTCAAGAACGACATGTACCACCGCCCCGCTACCCAGAAGCGACGACGCCACCGAATCTCAGACGACTTCCCCTGCCCCGGCTAAAGTACCAAACAGTGGAGCGACCCCTCTCCCATCTTCTCCAACATCAGGTTGGTATCTGCGCCTTTGATCCAAAATCGTGATTTCTGTTCTATGTATTTTTGTTTATGTGACAATCCATATATGGATGGCTCCATGTAACGGGATTTTGAGTGATTTGTGTTCTAGGTATTTTTGTTTCTGTGATTTCTAATTTATCCATCTATTATGAAGTGAATCCTGCTAAACAAATACGGAAGAAACTAATCAATACCTAATGACCTTGGCCCCTTTGCCCCTTTTGTAGGTAAGCAACCCTCCTCCTTCTCAGTTTCCCGTCTCCTACATGGGACATATATGTTGCTGCTGTTGATGTAGATACGTTCGACTCTTATTCTTAGGAGAAGTTTTGATTAACCTTTTATTTGTGGGGCAACTTCCACAACATCTCAGGCTGCCGTGGCTTGCCAATTAACTCCACCCCCCCCCCCCCCCCCCCCCCCCTCTCCATCTAATGTTTCTTTGTGCAGACCTTTTAATCTATCTGGGCAAGGTCTTTGATGAAAATGCTAGCAAATTGCCGTTCGAAATAAATCAAGGTAATCTTTATGCTTTACTGCCAACATGTCTTTTGAAACTTTGATGCAGACATTGATAGCATCATTGGTTCATATAGCAGACTATTATTTGCTTTTTTTGTGGAAAAAATCAATTCAATAAGTTTATGATCATATTTATCTCAAGACTTCCGAGTTACGTGCCGTAAGAATAATATATCCGCTGTCTCTTCTTGACAGGTATGGTATATTGCTGCTATCTTCATAATCTTTGGCATTTCATAGATTGCACGACCAGTTCTGTCGCGGTTCATTATTTATACAATAGCGGATTTTGTTGAGAAAACTGTTGTTTTATACTTCTAGAATTGCTACCTGTCCTATGTGCAGATTCCGTTTGAATGTTTAAGGACAAGTTGTACGATGAAAAATAAAGTAGGGCAGCTATCATAATTCACTATATACTACTCGTATTGGCTTCTGCCATTGTTTCCCGATGCATACATCCAGGAAACGTGTGATTTCAAGATTGTTTCCCCAGTGCTAAATATATTGACGCACTGGGGTCTTATGTTCAGTATTATTTTTTATAATATCTTCTTCACAGTAACATCATGTATTAAGTCGTCTCTCTTTTGTATCAGCTATCCTGTATCAACTTCACGCTAACACCAGTTTTTTCAGTGATGTGGAACATGTCAATCCTACACTTCTATGCTTCGATCATGTTCCAGTCAGTTTTTCAGTCTTTGGTAGTGATGTTGAAGTGGTGGCTGTTTCACCTAATTGTGTTGGAAGTTTACTCTCCAGAGAAAATAGCCTTGGGGTGGGTACGAAAAAGTAGTTGGTGGACAGGTAGGGCAGAACAGGCCAAAAAAAGAAGCAAAAACGATTGAGACCATGGAGCCGGACTCAATAGCAAGCTACACACGTCATTGCACCATTGGACGACCGGTGATTCAACAGTCCCTATTCTTTTTGTTGTTCTGGTTGTTTGTTCTATATATACTTATATCCTAAGATCTAAGCAATATCTCAACAAATTATGCATATTAAATTGATTTCTATCTATGGAATTTGGTTATCCCATTTAGTTTTTTTTAACTTCGCATCCTGTTTTGATTTGGGTCTGTATCTATCTTTGTACAATTAATATATAAAGTTTGATTAATCTGATTTCATAGTCATACATCAGTGATAACAATTTCCTATAGATGTATGTGAGTGATAACCTAACTAAAGGGGCATTGCCTGTTATAATGATCGGGATTGTTACAACTCAACCTTGGAGCATTTAAACTATTGTCCTCAAATGCAATCTTAGCTGATCTATGAGCTTCAGAGGCGTGGCCCCTGGTGATATGAAATACTTGAACAGAGTAAGATTTGTAATGGCACAAAAATCTACTAGAAGGCTTTTCCCAGTGTCCAGGTTCTCTCATGTGCGATCTAGCAGCTGCGGCCTAGGCAAGGGATAGACTATCTATGAGGATAGTGGCTTCCTGAAGAGCTTGATGTAATGATGGTTGCAAGTTTTAGTCCCTGTGCTTTTGCCCATGATGTATGTTGTAACTCAGGTAGTTGTAAGAATGATACTTGGAATTCGCAAAAAAAAAGATACTTGGACGAATGAATGTCTTATTACAATTCACGTCTCAGTTGTTCCTTAGAATGATGCCCTGTTGGAACTTTGTGATGATACTTAGAAGAATGAATGTCTTACTAGATTTTCTCTTTGGTTGACAAGCTTTTTGTAATTTGCGAGATTGAAACAATAGAGATTTATCATTTTGCAAATGTAGTTTGTCTGAGCTCACAAAGTCACAAGCATCCAACATTGGTGGTAAATTTTAATTCTTTCTCATATCTTATTTGTCCTTCAGGAATATACCTCAGGTTGTTTTAGAACTTGGTATACTAATTTCCCGCAGCAACGCGCAGGGTGTTATCTAGTATAATATAATAGGGAAGAGTGAGAAGTTAGTGTCAGAAACAGGAGAGATTTTTTTGATCTGATCCGCTATCTTCGCTTTTGATTCCATTTGGATTATGACTCATCGTGTCGAAGACGCACTCCACCACGGCCACATCCGGACGATTTTGTCTGGCAAAGATTATCACCTCACAAGACCTGACCTAAATTGTAAGAGCACGAAAAAAACTACAGCATGGACCAATTCACAAGAGGTTTCGATCTAGGGTTGATGTTAGCAAACAATATGTACCCTCGTGCTTTCAATTATTAAGCCAGCAGTCGTATGAATATACTTGGTTCAGAAAAAAATCAGTATAATTTCTTTTTGAAAAGAAGATCTAAAGCATACTGAGTAATAATCAAACATCGGGTTTTTAAGGATGGGTGTAGATCAAACCTGCATGTTTCCAACATTAACTTGCGTGCAACAGGAGATACATACGTATGTATGCAGAGGCCAAAGCAAACATTAGCAGATGATGAGCTGCCGCCGGCAAGTACTTTTTCAACTCCTTGCATACGTACGTGTAAAGAACAAACCAAACATGATGATGTGATGAAGCTGCCGCCAACAATTACTTGTCGTCGACTCCTCGCATGCATGCGCCTCACGAACGCTTCACCTTTCGTTCGGTAATTAAGTGCCAAAGAGACGTTCATCAACACCACGACTTGATCAGGAAGCGTCCTATGACTGTCTTTTGCATGTACCTGATGAAACACTGGGGCTGTCAAATAGAGTTCCGGTTCGATGGCCGGAGGGGGTGAGTGTAGGTGCTCCGGTGGTGCCTGTTATATGCCTCCTCGTCAATGGTGTTGGTGAACATGTCCACCGTGGCTCCGCTCTAGCAAGGTCGACACCAGCTTGACATAGGAACATGGCTTCCTCGCCTCGCCGTTAGGCAACTCGATGGCCTAAGTAATCATCTGACCAGCACTGATCATGATTCATGACTGAGGATGAAGACCGTGGGCAACAGAGTAAGGACAGTACATGCAAATAAAAAGTGCGTCTAGGCATATCGACGAGAATCGGGTTCAATACCATGGCGGTACTATACCTGTACGATGTATTTACCTGACAATATCTATGTTGAACTCGTAGAGGAGCTACTCATAGTTAGAGAAGATGAGCGAGTTGGCCTCGGAGGTGGTGATGATCCACTCGTACGCAATCTTCAGTAAATCAGGGATCGTCGTCATCATGCAGTCATGCTGGATGTTCATCCTAGCTGAGTGTTCTTTCTCCAGGTCCAGTCTGACCAGCATCATCGGCAGGACACAATGAATCAACCAAGCGCTGCTGGTTTGCGGCCACCTCTAATCTGTCGGTGATGGAGCTCCGTCGTTCCTTCGCGCGGGACTGTGATCGTGCAGGCCTCAGATTGTAGTCGATGTAGGATCGAGCCGCGGGGGCTTGCATCGGCGGTTGAGCCGATCGACCTCATCGACGGAACCTTGAGTAGGCGAGACACGGATCTCGTCAGATGCATCGGAGGTAGCTATCGCCAATGACCTAACCCATCGTGATCTCCTTTTCGACTCAAATAGATACAAACAGAGACGGTCAGATTAAGGAAGGGATATTACACGGTAGGATTCCAATTCGAGTCGTCAAGAGTTGTTTTCCTTTTTTTCATCCAGTCGACGTGCATAGTTCGTTTTTCCTTTATTCTTCACCAAGCCAAACGTGTAGACTTTGTCTGTAGTGCTTTTGTGTTTTTTTCCCTTGCCCGTGTGTAGGACAAAAAAATCACATAAACAGGACGGACGAAAACAACAACGCAGCGGGGATATATAGATAGATTAGTACCACCTTGGATATAAAAAACAAATATAGACGTGTTGAAGAAAAAAACTGAAAGCGTAAATTCACATAAAGAAAGCGTATTGTGACGGTGAACCCACGGAGTCAATTCGTGCTTTATTATTACTAGCAAAACATGCCCGTGCGTTGCAACGGGAAAAAAATATCCATCCATCATGCTCACACTTTACAACATCGGCGAATCCTTTGAAATCTTTCACGATGCCACACAACAAACAACATGATAAGTGGTGTTTCGCAAAAAGCATAAGATTGGATGATTTTTGAATACTCAAGATGTTTCAAATTTATTTAACAACATAAATATCAATGGTAAACCGACATTTCCAAAATACCACATGTAAAGAAGATATTAATTAAGGTTGTATCGTAAACAAGATTTTAGAAATGATTAATATAATAGCATATTTAAAATCTGCATGATTTTTTGAGAGATTTCCATATATGACATGTTAGATTTTGGGTTTGAAAGTTATGAGTTAAAAAAAATTGAATGTGCCCGAAAATAGAAAAAATAAAAATAAAGTGGCTGGGCCAAAACTGAAACATCATGTGGCCCATCTGCTAAATAGGAGAGAATGGAGAAGGAGAAAACCAGGAATCGAACCCGGGTCTCAGGTATTGAGACGTGAGGCTAATACCACCACGCCACTCTACCTCGCGTTATGAATGATATGGGCTTACCTTAAATAAACATAAGCCATCCGCGATTTAAGTGAACCGTTTTTTCCCACTTATCGGTGGCATGGTGGGTAATTATTTACAACTCCAAGGGTAATTTTAGTGACGTACGACCAGAAGCACTATTTGCTTTATTAGTAGGGAAAGACTAGCAAAAAGACCCGTGCGTTGCAACGGGAGAGAAAACATAACATACATTCTTAACCCAACAACCATCACTTAAGACCACAATAGGTCCATCTCCTTTATTTTTGCGAGGCATCATATTTGTGTTGCCGCTTATCCTCCTTCTCACCCTCGCCGGCCGGCGATGGCCTCGGTGTTCACAGAAAACAAAACAAAAACGTGTATTTGTGTTGCCGCTTATCCCCTCTCTCTCTCTCTCTCTCTCTCTCTCTCTCTCTCTCTCTCTCTCTCTCTCTCTCTCTCTCTCTCTCTCTCTCTCTCAATGAGAAATCTGTTGTTTTCCCCTGCGAGATTTTTCAGAGGTATGCATGTGTAGTTATCGGTGTTTTCTCTTCCTTATATTGTTATAGTGGGGTGTTTATTTGCAATCCGGGTCACCGCCGGTACGAAAGGAAAACATATATTACGTTATAAATTATAAGTTTGCTCCCAAAATGATATTTTAAAAATATTTAACAGGTAAAATTAACATCATATTTAGATTCCACATATTTTTCGAATAAAATTCATATATAATATGTTAAAATCGAAGTTACAGTTTAAAAGATACGGATAATTTAGAAAATCATTGGTTTGACTTAAATATATTCCAAAATAATATTTGAAAATACTTAACAGGTGAAAATGATCTCATATTCATATTCTATATATTTTTCTAATCAAATTTCATATATAACATGTTCAAATCGGAGTTATGGTTTAAAAGATATGGATGATTTAAAAAAACATTGTTTGACATAAATATGATCCGCGGATGAATTACCTAAAACAGCAAGGGGGTTTCGAAAAATGTAAAATAACAGTTCGGGTGTGACTTAAATCCGGACTACGGGTTGATTCCAACAAAACACAGAGACTTTTGTGTAAAATGTGAAAAAAAATTCGTTTTAACTTAAAACAGGACTGTGGGTTGAATTTTTTGAAATAGAGGGACTTTTCTGAAAAATACCATGACGGACGAAAGAAATCCAATTTACTTTATTATTAGGTAAAGAAATGATAATTAAAATGTTAAATGCTCAATATTGTCCGTCGATGATTAACTCAGGTTTATAACTTGAGAGCTCCTAACAGATTAGTATATGTTCGCAGCAACATTATTGCATAAATATGTAGGAATACCAAAATGATTCGTAAACTATTTATGACATGGAGCATCTGTGTGAGAGAAGAAAAACTGATTTACTGAACCGAAGACACTAAATCGTGAATGAGATATGTGGCACAACATGTACAAAATCACCAACTGATGAAGGGATCCAGCTTTAGAATTTGATAACTGAAAATTAAAAGCCTCTCATTCAACAGTTTCAGGTAATCTAACCGTGGCAATGAAAAGCCAGAAATACATGCAGACATGTTATTTGTTCGTATTTTTTCTGTGTCACTTAGTGTATCTTCAAAACTAAAATAAGGGCTTATTGTGACTCCATATTTTGGTGTTACGCCTGGGAAAAACATTTAATAAAAAGTTCTGACACAATGTAATTAATTTACAAAAACTATTAGCATAATTAAGTTTCTTCTTTGCTTGAACGCACTTCCGGAGGTGTATAAATGATAATTAAAATGTTAAATGCTCAATATTGTCCGTCGATGATTAAATCATGGAACATTCATATAACTGATAGTCGGAGGAGATCAAACTAACATGTTCAGCATAAAATTCTATAGACAACTTCTCATATCCGTGGGATTTTTGGTTTTTACTATATATGAATTCTCTTAAAATTCAACAATGCTTTGTGTTGTTATTTCAGCATAATCATTCACGTAGGATTAAAAGCCGGAGAATTTGGAAGCTCAACTGACATCCGTCATTACCTGTTGCCGTGCTAACTTACTGGTCACTGGATGAAAAACTACAGAGATTGGACGTTGCTTTGCATTACTTGTGCCACTGCCACATTCGGAATATAGAACACATCTATGGCAGCAGGGTTATCCAGTCCTGTCTGCAGCACAAAGGAGACGTGAGTGGGGACCTTTGTTTCGGGAAGCTGCGGCCTTGATTGCGAGGTTGGCGAGCGGACAATTGCCGGCCAGCAGGAGCAGCGACCTTTGCGAGCCGGAGCGGGAGCCGTCGAGTTTGGCGAGTGGGTCACGCGAGGGAGACGGCCTAGGTCCTTGCGCATGGTTAGCGTAGCCCGCCGCAAGGGTCGTGCCAGCATGATCTCCGGGTCTGGGCGGGCTGGGCAGCGTCTGCACGGTTTCCTCCTGGATGAGCATGCATGCCCAGGCCCCAGGCAAGGGTTGCAGGTTTTTCAACTCCAGTCGGTCCATCGGGAACACGTCGGCGATCGTGTTCATGACGGACTTGCCCGGATCCAAGCAACACCTAAGCGCAGGCTGCGTCGATCTCTTGTGTCGCGCTGCAACGAACCAGAAGAATGCCGTGGAGTCCATCCTGGCACATAGCGCCCTCAGGCTCTCATTGATGCCCACGGCGTCCTAGACCCTTCCTAGAGCCTGCAGCAGCAAGGGAGTCAGACTGCTCGTGATCGCGATACATAGAGATCGCGGCGGCGGAGCACGGCGCTTGCGTTGATGTGTTCGGAGCGGGACGCGAGGCCGCACTCTAACTCAGCCAAGCCGGCTTTCGTTGCCTCCTCTGTCAGAGGGCCACAGCCTCCACATCCCCTCGCCGTCGCGCTCGATGCCATGGGCCTGCCATCAAAACCACTTCCGATCCCTGAAACCCTAGCGCAGCTCTTCTACCTCCACGGGAATCAATCCATATTTATGGGAGGAATTAGAGGAGGCAGCGATGCAGAGTTGGACACAGAGTCCGCGTCTTGAGGGAAGACGTGCGTACGGGGATCAATGGGAAGAGGAATAAGGGAACTATCTCGGATTGATAACTTGCTTCGTCTTTCAATCGTACCAAGGCCCAAGCCTGTAGTTCCTTTTTTTTGAGCAATAAGCCTGTAGTTCCTAGGTTCGAGTCCTTTTTGAGAGGCCGAGGCCCAGCCAGTTGTGGGCGCACCGGGGAGGAAGGGCGCTACGAACGTGGCCCAAGCGGGAGTTTAGAAGCGTTTTTTGAGCCGAACGTTTCATGTATAGTTTTAGTACCACCTTGGATAACGAAATAATACTATACATTATACGGTGAACAAGTGACGGTGAACCCGGAGACCCAATCCGTGCTTTATTATTAGGGAGAGATAGTACAAATGCCTGTGCGTTGCACCGGGAGATCTTTTTTGTAAACCCTGCTCCTGCTCCAAGTTCCACTACACTCCACTTCTTATATCCCAAACAAATGTCAAAAATAAGGTTACCTTCATTCGCTATAAGGTGAATATGCCTTTGTGTTGCCGCGGTTGAATTGTCGCTAAGCTATGCTTTAGGTTGAGGTATGATTCTGCTCTTCACCCGCCTCCATAAGAAAACCTAGATCACCTCTTCTCCTCTCCGCGCCGCCATGGTACACCGCCGGGCAAAGCCCGCACAGTGTCGTCGGCGACGAGGAGGTCCTTCGGAGATGTTGTGCCCTGGTGAAGGCGACGAGGAGGTCCTTCGGAGATGTTGTGCCCTGGTAGGAGGGCCGGCTGCTGCGCGTGCGTTGGTGGGTCGTGGGTGGTCTGGGCTGGCGTCTTAGCCTCAGCATGTGGCTACCTTCAGTGGCGGCCCAACCTAGCCTGGTCATTGGAGAAGGGGGCTACATCTGTTCGGATTCGATCCATTTTCGTGGTCTTTCAGTTTCTACATGCCCTTCTCACATTTTCTTCTCCGAGCAAGCGATTTGCTTCACAAATTGCAACCGACCACACTCCTGGTCTACAACAACATCTTCTCGGCCGCTGCTTCCACAAGTCCCTGGGTTGAAAAAAAGTTCGATCCGTCAAGGCAGAGGCTCAGAGGGATGCAGGAGGAACAAGAGCTTGGCTCCCCCAGAGATTTGAATGTAACTTTCTTTTCCCGTACGGGAAAGCAATTGCCGTTGTTTGGACAATGAAGTGTTGATGTGAAGAACAGACCCTAACGTCCTTCGTCAGCGCCTACTTCGACTTTGCACTGCCATTGGATGGAATAGTACTCCAACTAATCGTACTTACAAAGCATGGCAACCCATCTTCCAGCTTACACATCCTTTGAATCTCAAAAGCATGCACCCGCTCTGAACTTTTGAACGTTTACTCTGTTGCTCTCAATTTGTAACTGCTTTTCATGTTCAGATTTAAGGCAAATAAAAAAGGAGTGGAGGGGAGCAGATTTGTCCAGAAATACGACTGGCTAGAACAGAATAATCTCTCCCTCTCTCTTAGAATACACACACACATGCACAAGCAAGTAAATCAAACTTCAAAACTGAATGAACCACACCTGCAGTCATACTTTTGTTGCGACCAGGCCAGGCGGAGGCGGGACACGGTGGCACTGGCGGCTGACACCGCCGAGGTGGACAAGCTCGCATACATTCTCTTCTCTGGGTTCACGAATCTCGTGTCCGCCTTTCCCTGTTCCCCCTTGGCTCCTACCGCACGTGTCCGCCTTTCTCGACGCGGCGTAGGAGGCGAAGGAGGTGGCACGTGGAAGCCTTCAACTGGAAATTAACAAAATGTTTAGTTAGAAGTGAGAACCTTTTTATTATCTTATAAAAAAACTAAAAGCGTAAATTCACGAGAAGAAGCGTATTGTGACGGTGAACCCACGGAGTCAATCCGTGCTTTATTATTATTTGCACTTGTGGTGACTGGTGTATGATTGACTAAAAAGGGTAAAAGTACTCCCTTAGGGCAGCCAAACTGTGCCAATGGCTCTGATGGCCTTAGGAAAAAATGGTGGAAAATTATAGCAAATTTAGTCCGTGTACACGCCTAAGCTTCATGGATAACAAACTGTTCAAGTAGCAGTCTTGCTATTTGGTGGCATATAACTGCCAATCATAATCCACGAAGAATTTCTGAAATTTAGATTATTCTGAACATTTTTAGTTACCCCAGAGACATTCAGCAGGTAACAGAGGGCATGCATACTATGTAATCTAGGGACATGTGTTACCTAAAGTCTAAACATTGCCTGAAATACTATGCAAAATAAGTACAACTTCAACAAAGAACAAACAATGAAATAAGAGATTTCATGCCTGGCCTCAATCAGAACAGTCAACACCCTTTTCTGAAGTGCCCATGCCTCTACTGCTGCCTTTTCCCTGCCTCAACACCTGTATCATAGAGCATACATAATGATAAGAATAACATTAGGCTGAGAAACATTGACCCCCTGTACAAAAGAGAGCATAGAGCTAGAAAAGTAACGCGAGAATCTTTATATGATTATATCACAAACCATCTATGAATTGACCAACACATCATTCCAATATAAAATTTATGCAGTGCCATGGAGACCATCTGGCGGGAGCATGCTCCCTTGTGGATACAAACAGACATGATGACTAAGGGAGGGATTTGAAACTTCAGTAACTACATGAATAACATGGTTTCGATTTTCAATCTCCACTGAGATGAAAGTGAAGACACGGTAGAAACAGAGCATTACAAGCCTGTGATTGCATTGCCTGCTACTGTGCAAAAGGCAGCAAGAAGGGTACCTGCATGAATATGCTGTAGCAATCTGGCAGGGATATCACATACACTCTGAGTCTGCAGCTCTTATTCTCTTGCGGTTGTCAGATTTTTCAATAACCAACAGATGCCTGAACCATGGTCGCTTTTACTTGCATATCTGCACACATGAATGAGGTACAGGAAGGAACGAACTATCACCGGGAAGTGGATTCCTATCAAAATAGTGATCGATCTGACAGAGATATACATACAGGCAAGGGGACGGCGAGGACCAAGGGCACTACACCGTGGTCGTCCATCGTCGCCGACTGCCGGTGTCGCCGCGGGGATGTGGATCCAGGCAGGGCGGAGATCCTCCAGCGGCGGAGTATGGCAGGGGCGGTGGCGCTAGGAGGTGCAGCCGATGGGGAAGGCGAGGGGCGGCCGGATCCACGTGTGCTGGCGATGAACGACGGCTGGATCGGGCGCTAGGTGAGGCAGAGGCGCGGGGGCGACGCTCGGCGGCAGGGGGTGGCCGGAGACGCTCGGTGAGGTGGGGCGTGGCAGGACCGCAGGATGCAGGAAGGGTCGTGCAGGTGTGACTCCCCCCTACCGGTTCGGGGTGTTTATCACGAGGATTGCGGGTTCAATTACCTAAAATGAGAGTGACTTTTCTAAAAAACACCGCGACGGTGAACCCGGAGACCCAATCCGTGCTTTATTATTATTAGGGAGAGGCTAGTACAAATGTCCGTGCGTTGCACCGGGCGAGAAAAAGACACATGTGCGATTGTGCATCATTTTTATATTCAGTTTAATGCACGCCCATAATAAGTTTCAACATGGAAAATTCCTTATTTTAAATAAAAGTTAAGATTTTCATAAAAATGGAACACTTAATAATTAACATTTTTATGAAAATTGGAACATTTCCTAAAAAAGAATAGTTTTTTAGGAAAAAGATTTTTTTACATATAATTTTTATAGCATTTTTGCTAGGAAATTTTTACAGATGGTTGTTTGCTTGGGAAGAGTTTGTTCCTTTTTTTTAATGCCCGTGAGTTGCAACAAGTACAATCTTGCAAAACCTGCTCCATGTGTCCTAACGCAACATTTTCTTTTATTCAAATATGATAATTAATGTTACACTTATTCAAATCTGATAATTAATGTTACACTGATTATTGTTTTCTTTTTAAGTTTTTGGTCATTAAGAAGCCACCATAGCGTTCTTTGTTTGATTCAAGAGTAGTGGTTCATGGAATAGTCTTTGAGTTGGTTTTATTTTTTGCTTTCCGCCACAGTTGCCGCAGAGGGAGGACAAACTACGCACGAAGACCACCATGGTTGGCATGGAGGGAGGACAACGATGCGCGAAGATGCCTCGAGGGAGATAGGGTAGGTCGCCGGAGCACCAAAACAACGTGGTCGTGATTCTCTGTTTATTCCCAATCTTAATGAAGAGTTCCACGCACTGAAGAAACAGAGATCATCCATCGGAAGCAACACACAAACCAGGAGGAGCAGCATAGTTCATATCTTCAGATTGAGCAAAACATATTTGTGGAAATTAAATAATAAGAGCACTGCAATTGCTAGTAAACTACATGATAATTTCAAGCAATACACAGGACCACCATCATATCTTCAAATATACTTTATTGTCATTCTGGACATGTATTTGGTCCTTCATACAACATATATATGCATTGATCACCTATATAATTAAGATTATTTTTAAATACATTAGTAATAGATATTAGTGATTAATAACATTTTCCTGTTTGACTACTTACATCATCATTTACCCACTCTTCTTCATCTAGCAGACACATAGATCTGAACCAACAATTGTTTTCTAAAAGATGATTCTATTGCTATATGAGCACATAGATCATGATCGGTCAATGTATAGTCTGCAAAAAATCAAATACTTTAATAATATATTGAATACAAAAGTACACAGAATAAATCAAACAAATACCTTGTGGTAGATAATCATATTTCTTTTCAACTATGATCTCTTTATTTGAATCTGGTTCCTTAACATCATGTAATGGTAAAACTGATTCCGGCACAATTGATTCAAAACATTCAGAAATTGGAGAGATGCTGACATAGTTGGTGACATTGGTGATGGCTCCAGAACACCTGTTTCAGAATTTTTTGCTTTTTTTGAAGGTCAGTTATCCAAATCCTCTGCAATGTTCATTTCAGCGATGTCATCTATTTTCTGCAGTTACAACGTAAACAAAAGGTAAGCCTCAAACCATTATTTTGTTTGTAGAATATGTCAGATTGTGCAAAGATAGAGTCAACAGGGAATTGTATCAAATATGGAGCAAATAGAATAGGCTACTGTTGCCACCACCAAGGGAAGCAAATATATTTTGTATTATATATGATGCAGAACTAATCTTGGGCACTAATTTACTAAAAAAGGGCAGCCCGGTGCATGAAGCTCCCGCTTGCGCAGGGTCCGGGGAAGGGTCCGACCACTTTGGGTCTATTGTACGCAGCCTTTCCCTACATTTCTGTAAGAGGCTGTTTCCAGGACTTGAACCCGTGACCTCATGGGCACTAATTTACTCATTGATGAAAAACTGACTAAAAGATCAGAACCACCTTTTTAGTTCATTTATTGACTGAAGTGTGGCATTTGTTAATATGTAATACTACCTAATCCAAATACATATGCCACCTGATACACATCTATGTGTTTGCTGGACATTCTACTGCAAATTATTACATATATGCTAAAAACTATATACTCAGAATTGGATGATGATATTCTAGAATTGGACGAAATTCTATCAATCGATGCCAAAATTCAGAATCAGCATGTATACAACAAATTAATACAATGCTAGACCATTAGCAGAAAACAAATTCTTAGCTAGACCTATAAACTGAAGCAATAAGCCAATTATGACTGAACCAATTTCAGTCAGGAGCAACATCAGAATGATTTCAGCATGCAATTAGAATTCATTAGTACTGTATTAGTAGGGCGTTGATAGATTATGAAATCCACAAAGCACTATGACTGAAGAATAACCAAGAAAATTCAAACAGTGACAAGCAAGCAGCGAAAAAAAGTTGCAGCCCCTGCTGCCTGCTAGGAAGTAATGCTATGCTCAGATTCCCTCTTTGAGTACTGCCAGAGCAGTCTAGTCGATAGGTGTAAGTTTTCTTCAGAAAGTTCAGTAGTTTCAGAGTTCTTCAGTTTCAGTTTTTCTGTTAGAGCACGAGGGCACGATCATTTTGTGTTCCGTGCGAATATGTAGGAAGCCAGTTGCATGACTTCGCCTGTGGGATGGTGCGGGCACGATGGGGTTGTTGTGAGCATCACCACATCACTTTAGATCGCTGAATAAAAGGATAAGCAGAAAAACAGCAGAATTTGGGCTGCACAAAAACCACTTGTCTATGTTCTTTTTCGTCTGTGTCCAAAGTGAGAGAACAAGAGCGAGAGAGAGGTAGGAGGTGCTCCGGCGAGCATCTCTGGCAACATAATAGTCAGTTGACCTTAGTACTATGTATCTCGATGTGTAACAAGAACTTTCATATCTTCTTTTTGTGATGTTGTAAAACTAACCAAGATCAGATGCCTGACTAATCACTGCCTCCATGGAGGATTGAGGATGCCTGATTAAGCTGAACTTCCATTGGTAGCCTGATAGTTTCGGCACAGAAGAACAAGGGTCAAGGGGATACATACCTCTGATGTAGAAGACGCAGGCGACATCGCAGTGCTGGACGAATGTTCTTGTACCTCCGGCAAACTCAGCGCTTCTTCCTCCGGCGAACTCGGCGGCGACATTAGATGTTCCTCCAAAATTGATCTGATGGAGATTACGGACGAGTACCCTTCCTTCTCATACCAAAAAACAGCAATCCGGGTTCGGCACTCCATTGACTTGTCTTCGAGAAGGACACGGTCTACAATCAATCCAAATTGGACACCGGACTTGCGCGCGAGCACGACCTGCATTCCTCTGCTCCGACCGCGCCCGACGCCCGGGCCGGCGACTCCTCCGGCCCTCGCCACGCCGGTGACCGCCAAGAACCCCGCCACCTCCTCGCCTCCGCTTGCTGCTCGTCGCCAGGAGCGCCACCACCTTTCTTTCCCCTGACACCGGCGGCCATAGGAGCCCGGTCGTCCCTGGTGGTTGGCCCGCTTGAGCAGGGGAGGCCAACGAGATTGTCATGCGCTAGCAGAGGAGGTCGCGGACAGCAACGGAAGGAGGAGGCGCGGGCGAAGCGGGGATGATGGAGCTAGGGGCGCGGCGCGCTCGCGCGGAGGCATGAGGCGCACGGGACTGGGCGAGGTGAAGCAGCAGCACGCGGTGCGAGGGGAGGTCTCGCGGCGACGGGGCACCGTAAAACAGAGGCGGACGGCGGAGGTGCTGCAGGAGCGGCACTCAGGCGCGAGGTGAGGAGGAGGAGCAGAGGAAGGGGAGGCCGGAGGTGGTCCCCGCCGACGATGGAGGGAAGCAGGCGCGAGGGGGGGATGAGAGGAAACGGAACAGTGGCCTGCTGGTGGCTGCCGGCGAGGAGTCGTCGGAGCGGCGTCGTGGACGCCGGCGAGTGACCGGCGGTGGAGTCTGGGAATGGATAAGGACTGACTGCGGGCTGAATTCTAACTAATGCAGGGGCTCTTTTGCAAAAATGAAACGTTTTCTTAGGAACTCACTTAATATAGGACCGCGGGTTGAATTCAACAAACAACAGCGGCTTTTTTGCAAAATCGGCCACGACGGATGGCCAGAAGCGATAGCTGGTTTATTAGTAAGGTGGAGACTAGCACAAATGCCCGTGCATTGCAACGGGAGAGATTGTTACACGTCTCATGCCTCCACTTATTCCCCCCTTCCTCGTCTCAGTCCGCCACATGCCCATGTGTTGCAACGGGATAAAATTTCCTTATGTTCAAGAGCGCTCCATATATTTTTCATTAGCAAATGTGCAAGTGGTTGCAACAGGAGAAACAAATGCTTGCACGCCCGACCCATCCAAGTTGTCAATTCTAATGTTTTCTTTTTTTTGAAACCGTACACCCGAAGGCATACGTTACTTGTATTCATACGAGTAGGAAAACAGTACAGCCATGCGAGTATACGTACAAATACAGATACAGAAAGACACAAAGGATACATGCGGTGTTGTCGCAGCCAGAAAACAAAGCCCCATACATAGGGAAAATAGTCCATGGAGACCTTCCTCGAAATTGCATGCTCGGCGCCCCAAATCCCTGTTGACGATGAATCACCGGAGCAGACGCCAGATCTTGAGCAAACCTGGAGCAGGAGAAGCTCCTTGCCACATAGGCGTTGATGAACCGCATCATCCACCGATTCCAGCAAATCGGATCTAAAACCAAATCAGACATCGGTCGGAGGCAATCCCCATGCCAGGGATGCTCCCCAAGCTGCTCCTGCACCGGATCCAGGGACGATGCCAAATCAGCTCGAAAGACATGACCGGATCCCTCTCCCACAAGCCACCAGCCTTGACAGACTAAGCCGCCCTTGTCCCTGCGCGAAGAGCCGGCACTGCTGGAGAAGGCCGACGAGCCAGACCACCATCGCGCCAAAAGGCAGGATCCCACAAGCCCCTCGCCAGCATCTGCCACAACGCCGACGAGCCGGAGACAGAGCTGGGGGACATTATTTCGATGGCGCACCGACGATTGCTCCGTCAATACATCAGCGTCGAAAACCGAACCTGGGGACGACGCCCCGCACCTATATACATGTCGCGCCCAGATCCAAGGTTCCCCTAACCTCCAGCAGCCCTGGGGGCCGCTGGGGGCGAGGGAAACGCTCAGGAGGGCCGGCGGAAGAACGAGCACGCCGGAGTCGCCGCTGATTCGGCTCCTCTGTACTGTAGACACAAGAAGGGTTGAGAAGCCCTAGGAACCTATTGGATTACTCCCTCCTGTGGAGGGTGTTGACTATTGAGCAAACGCTCGAGAGCTCCTATGTGCAACTCGTCAATTCTAATGTTTTCTACCATCACAAATGGTGGCCAACTTATACATCTATTCAACACCAGTCTCTGTTAAACTTGATGCATGCATCCTCCCAAGTCCAAACTAAATCACCAATTACCAAACTTGATGCATACATCGTTACGAACTAAATCACCAATTACCGTGAAGTAGATAACAGTGTAGTTAAATGACTAAACTTATAAGTAGTGAAGGAAGTCAAGGCCCTCCTGGTGAATGGATGATGAACCTTGTTAAGATTGGTCGTAGTAAAAAATGTGTTAGCCATGCTAAGGTTGTAGTAGGTAGACAACGCATGGTCTATTGGCTGTGAATTTTGGAGTTCTTCTTTGAAAGTTAGGAAAGTTACACAACAATGTGAACTGTTGATGAAATTCCAATTTCCACGCAAAACCCGAGAACTTTGTGAGTGCAAATGTGATCTCGACGCCAGGTATGCAATTGACAGAACGAGCAAGATAGGGTTCCTGGTATTGATAAGTCGTCCGTCGCCATCCATGATTCTGACCTCTATCTCGACGGTGTCAGCACGAATGGGCGGAGCCCCGGCTGTATTTGAAACAGGTATCCTGCACCACGGTCTCCTTAACATTCAACGTGATAGAGTCGGATAGTAGACACCTGCAATTTTTTGTCAAAAAATTGAGTCCATTTGTATTATATGTGTGGTCTTTTTTGTGGAAAAGAAGTACAGTTTTTTGTAGCTCGAGCTTCATAGAACCTCATATCATATCTGTCCATTCTGCAACACTCTGCATGAGGATATGTGCCATGTGAGCAGACTTTATCGGTAATTAACAGGGAAGGAACAGGAACAGTGCGCTGCCGCCCCACCCAGCGCTGGCGCACCTACTGCGTTGAGTAATATATGGTAGGCCTGCAAAGATTAGTTTACTCCCCTGCACATCCATGTCAATTCACGTCCAGCTTGTCTCACATGCATGCAACATTCCTTTCTTATCTCTTTCCTCGCGTCCTTTCTCTCTTAAAAATTCTCACACGAGCTCTCTCTCAATACCATAAATTATAGTTTGAGAAATTGAAGAAAGAGAGAAAAGCTTGTGAGAGAAAGAACACTTTCGTACTCGAATACTTTTCTTTAACATAGTATGTGGTTTTTTAAGAAGTGATTGAGAGAGAGAGAGAGAGAGCTGTGAAGGAGTTTCTTTTAAAGAAGTAAGAGAGAAAACATGTGTCTCCACACGCAAGAAAAGAAAAGAACCTCACTGGTGGAAAAAGGGCCTTTGGTCGCGGTTCGCAACTGCCATTAGTCGCGGTTGCGCAACCGCGACCGAACGGGCGCGACTAAAGGCCCCCCCCCCCTTTAGTCGCGGTTGCTTAAGAACCGCGACTAAAGGCCCGTCCACGTGGGCGCCAGGTGGCCGTCGGGGCGGAGGACCTTTAGTCGCGGTTCTTGTGGCTAACCGCGACTAAAGGCCGCCACAGGTTTTTGAAAAAAAAATTGAATTTTTTTTTTCAAATTTCTGAATTATTTTAACCTCTAGTCTCTAATCACCACCCCTCATCACTTCTCAATTTATTCTTTTATCACCCCTCATCATTCCAAATCATTTAACTTCCCAACCGGTCACTCATCCCTCTCACTACTCCAGCCCAAGCACGCTTAACTTCCGGGTTCTATTCTCCCACGCTCCAAGTCTGCACTGTTGTTTTCCTGACAATAATAAGATGTCAATCCTATTAACCTTCAGGAATTTTGCTTGAGCATGAAGTGACACATTTCACTGTTTGAGTTTGAAACTATTGTTTTAAAAAACAATAATTATTTAGTAACACTAATATTTCTTGAATAATTAGTTTGACCATTGTTTGACCACAGTTTGACCAGATTTGACCAAAATTGAAATAATTAAAATAATTATTTAGTAACACTAATATTCTAGAATAATTAGTTTGACCATTGTTTGACCATAGTTTGCCCACTGTTTGAATATTTTTCAATTTTTTCCACTCTAGATCTTACAAGCCCCGTAACTTTTTTTCTATTAGGTTTTTGAGGATTTTGAAAATGTTTAACGGGGTTCCCCCCGTTAAATTTGGATGTAACTTTTCGAGTAGATGATTTTTCATATAAAAAACTTTTTCATCCGAGTTAGTATGCAAAAGTTATGCCCATTTTTACAAATTTCAGAGAGATTTTGCAAATAAAGTCAAAATTCACATTTGCAAATTTTCCCAACAACTAGACCACATATCACATGAGAAACTTATTTTCTTTTATTTTTTTGACATTTCCATTATTTTCTTTTATTTTTTTTAAAACTGAAAAGGCGATCCCGGGGGGGGGTTAGAGTTTGAAAATGGGACCTTTAGTACCGGTTCGTGGCACGAACCGGGACTAAAGGTCTCAACCCCATTAGTTCCGGTTCGTGCCACAAACCGGGACTAAAAGGGAGGAGCTTTAGTCGCGGTTGGCCTGGCCAACCGCGACTAAAGGCCTTTGGGCACCTTTAGTCGCGGTTGGCCTGGCCAACCGCGACTAAAGCCCGCGAGCGCCCTGGGCCCAGGCATTTGGTCGCGGTTCATCTGCCGAACCGCGACTAAAGACTTCATTAGTCGCGGTTCCTACAGTTTCGCGACTAATGGGGCTGGACGGAAGCCTCTTGTTCTATCAGTGCATGTGTCTGACAGGAGACTACACATGATGTGCAGCATGTGAGAGATTCCGAGAGAGACAGAGACGTGAGGAAAGAGAGTTTCAGAGAGAGACTGAGCATGCATGTGGTCGGGCCCATGCACACCAGGGTAGATGTTTGTCCGTGTTGAGTATCATTGTTATTATGGAAACATAGGATAGTGTAGGATTTATTCCACCTTGCCTTATACTCCAAGACGACCTTGTACTCCTATATATATACTAGAAGAACGCCCGTGCGTTGCAACGGGGCCACATTAACTTTAAGAGTTCAATATTACGACATTGGCGACCTTTTTTACCATCAAATCCTCACACACACACACACACACACTCTCCCTCCGTCTTCCTCACTCTCTATCCCCCTCTCCCTCTCTATCTAACACACACACATATCCATCTTATTGGGTACGGGACCATAATCCATCTATTTCACACATACAAGCTAGTGCATAACAATATGGATTATGTGTATTATATTTGCCACCAGAACTGAGGGAATTAATTTCATGTAAATCGACCAGCCACAGCTCCAAGAATACGCGAACGAGGTGGCTCGGGTCGGCGTCGCCGCCGTCCAGCGCGGGCCACGGGCCCGCTTCCAAGTGCACGTGCAATGCATGTCTTCACAAATATTATAACCAGATGTGAGAAATCACATGCAGAGAAAAGACATTCTGATAGCAATCCAAATACCATACTCAATTGAATACCTAACCTGGACAATACTCTTATTTCTATGCGCCAAAAAAAAACTGGAATAGCAAAACTAAGTATGCCTACATACGCTCAGATTATATATAAGAATCTTGCGTGAACAATTGCAACAAAGCACTTAGCAGCGATAAATTTAAATAAAAAATCCATTAACTATGCAGGCAACAGGCTTGTTACAACACAAAGAGATAGGAAAATGTCACCTCCAGTAATGTAGCACAAAGGAGTGGAACGAAGCATGAATGAGCGGTTGTCTGTTCTTCTCCATGTACATGGATCAGCAGTAGAGGCCAAGTATATAAGTACTTGACCGAACTCCACACTCCACTCTTCGTGTACGGAGAGCCATGTCACCTTCTCGCCGCTGCAGCATGGGAGGACGGCTGGTTCATGTGACCCTCCAGCTGAGGGATCCATGGTGGCTGACCGTCGAGCTCGAGGCAGAGAAGTTGAGGGCAGTAGTGGCGAGATCCATGCCGGCCAACCGGGCGAAGAGGAGGTCGTCGGGGAGGGACACATCGGCAAGATCCGGTCACCACGCGACCTGAAAAGCAACAGTGATCTCCACAAGCTATAGGCCGACGGCGTGCTCCATCCCCTGCGATGGGGTGACCATGGCGGTGGCCACAGCTCCTCATGCTCGCCTCGATCTTGGCGACACACCCTGAGTGTAGGAGGCAGCAACGACCTCGACGAAATCATGGCCTCCATCCCGGAACGCAATCATGTCGCTCTAAATAAATGGATTCAATCATGTGACTCTAATTACTTCGGATTGTTATGTGCACACTAAGCGGAGTGCAGTTAGGAAAGAAAATGTTCTCTAATTAAAGTGATTGAGTGATTTAAGGTAAGGTTAATTAATTTAGATTTGATTTTTAGTGATTGTTAGTAAAGTACGATGCGTCTTTAAAATCTTTTATTTGTTTCCTTAAAATATATTATTTGTTTCCTAAAGAAATTTGCAATAATGGAAGATATCGGTTGATTTGGATAAGTTAGTAAATTTAAATCCATGATTGCGTGCACGTTTGGAAAGTGCTGATCTCCACAAGCTGTAGGCCGACGGCGTGCTCCATCCCCTGCGATGAGGTGACCATGGCGGTGGCCACAACTCCTCATGCTCGCCTCGATCTCGGCGACACACCCTGAGTGTAGGAGGCAGCAACGACCTCGACGAAATCATGGCCTCCATCCCGGAACGCAATCATGTCGCTCTAAATAAATGGATTCAATCATGTGACTCTAGTTACTTCGGATTGTTATGTGCACACTAAGCGAGGTGCAGTTAGGAAAGAAAATGTTTTCTAATTAAAGTGATTGAGTGATTTAAGGTAAGGTTAATTAATTTAGATTTGATTTTTAGTGATTATTAGTAAAGTATGATGTGTCTTTAAAATCTTTTATTTGTTTCCTTAAAATCTATTATTTGTTTCCTAAAGAAATTTGCAATAATGAAAGGTATCGGTTGATTTGGATAAGTTAGTAAATTTAGATCCGTGATTGCGTGCACGTTTGAAAAGTCCTGATTTGCAAGGAAAGATCTGAGGGGTAAATAAACCGGCGAATAAGAAACCATCATCGAAAAAAATCTACGACGGTTAACCTACGGAAAAAAACCGGACGAAAGTGGTGGGACGAAAAAAAACCTGGAAGCGAGACTACCAACTGCTTCATTAGGAGTAGAGATATGCCCATGAGGCTCAAGCAATAACATCAACTATTTCACCAATCCCCTCTTTCCCTTCTAACATGGTATCAGCCTAACCGATCCAACCCTAGTCGTCGCCGCCGCTTCCGCTACGCGCCGCCCCCGGTGCGGTTGGTCTCCATGACTGCCGCCGGGGGCCGCGCGACCCGTACCTAGGGTTCGTTCGCCGATCTTGTTGATCAGCTGTCCTAGAGAGTCTTCTTCCCGATCCTTGATCTAGGTTTTCTCTCTCACACCGGTCGCTTGATCGACGCTTCTTTTTTTGGTTCTCCGATCTATAGATCGGTTTGCGTCACCCGCTGCCATTCGTCGTCTCAACGCGTGTCTGCTTTGTTGACATCTTCATCATCTTGGACTAGATTGATCGCCGCATAATGCCCAGGCTTCACGCATGCAGCTGCCCGGATAGGCGGCCGCTAGCGGTCGAGCGCCGGCCTCTAGTCCTCATCACGTGCCCGCGCTGGCATGGTTGCCTGCGAGCGCTGACCCTGGCCGGCCAATCCTTCCGTGTGACGCCTCTGCATGCATATGTTGTGTCCCATGTATGTGTGATTGCTCATGTACGAGCGTACATGCCCATCAGCCCTCCTGTACACAGCGATGCAGCGTGTTCGCGGCGGCTGCTCGCGTACTCCAGGTCTGTCCCACGCTGTGTGACGTGCAGGATCTCTTTAAGATTGAAGATCATCTCCGAGTACAGCGCGCCTTCACCGATTGAGCAACAGGTTACAGCTGCGTCGTCCTTTTGGACCGCAGCATCGCCGCTTATGGTTCCCCGACTGCATTGATCCGCACGCTGCCGTTGCGTCGCCCTTCGGGCCGTAGTGCCGTGGCCCGCGGTCTACCGTCGCCTCGATGCCGTCCGCTCCAGGCCGTCCTCGTGGCTGCACCGACCCTCGCGATGCCGCTGCGTCGCCCCATCGGGTCGTAGCGAGCGTGGCACGCGGTCCCTGTCGTCGCCCCGTGGTTCTCTTCGCGGCTGCACTGACCCGCGCGCTGCCGCTCCGTCACCCTTTCGGGCCATAGTGCCGCGGCCCGCGGTCAACCGCCGCCCCGAGGTCGTCTGCTTGGGACCGTCCCTGAGGCTGCACCGACCCTCGCGCCGCCGCTGCGTCGTCCCGTCGGGCCATAGCGAGCATGGCACGTGATCCCTGCAACCGCCCTGAGGTCTTCTCCGTCGTCGCCCCGACCTGCCCGCCGCCGTTGCGTCGCCCCTTCGGGTCGTAACGTTGCGGCCCGCGGTCCACCATCGTCCACGCGCGTTGACTTTGATATGTGCCACGCCACCTTCCTTGGCGCAGAAACGTCACCGTCCGCGCCGGTCTTCGTCACGCTGTCGGGGTCATTATCGCCTACTCCGAGCACCGCCGCCACGCTCCTTCTCTAGCCGCCGCAGTCGCTGCTCTTCTTCCGCGTCTCCACGGCGCCCCCTTGCGCCCGCGGCTCCACGACGACTTCCTTGACACCGGTGACCCCTGACTCGACACCGACCACGGTGTTCTTCGCACGGCTACCTCGACTACGGCTACACTACCTACGCTCTGGGCTACCTCAACAAACGGCACAAAGGGCTACCGCCTTGCTTGAGCAACCTCGTCGGTTTCCACTCCAGCCACGACTTCGCGATGTATCGACCGTTACGACTGTGTGTGTGTGTGTGGGGGGGTTCCGTCGGCTTCCCTTCGGATTCTTCTTCAGTCTCACCGTCTGTGTCGCTCCCGTTGTGACTGCGGGGGGATGTTGAGTATCATTGTTATTATGGAAACATAGGATAGCGTAGGATTTATTCCACCTTGCCTTGTACTCCAAGACGACCTTGTACTCCTATATATATGCCCATGAGGCTCAAGCAATAACATCAACTATTTCACCAATCCCCTCTTTCCCTTCTAACAGTCTGTTCCCAAATCGGAGAGAGAGGAAGAGTGGGGCCGGTCAACTCTGCCTAATGACGCTGGTGCGGGCAGGAGATGCTCAAGTGAAGCATAGATCTTGATGCGAGTAGACGGGTAGGATAAGAGGTACCGTGTGGGCAGTCAAAAATCCCCAATGCCCCCCTCCTCCCCTCCTCGCCCTAGGCTTTCCGCTCCTCGCTTTGTCCCGCTGGCCGGTGCCCGGCCGTCCTCCTCTCCGCGTGCAGGTGCTCTCCCTCCCCTCTCCCCTGTCTCCCCACGGGTGGGGCTCTCCCCTCCTTCTTCTCCGCTTCCGGTGCTTGGGTCTCGCTTTTGGGCCCTTACGTCCGATGTGGAGGAGTCGCGGTCGTCGGCCTCCTCCCCTTGTGGTCCCGTGCCCTGTGCTGGGGCCGGTGGTGTCTTTCGCCGCTCCTCGCCTCCGCAAGTTCGCCCCTGGTGGCCGGGGCCGGCCGGTGGCTACGTCTTCGTCAGTCGATGGCTGGATCCGGATCTCGCGGCGGCGGCTTAAGTCTGGCAAGTTTGCTGTTGCGTCTCCTGATCCCGGTGTCTTGGGCAGTGCGCCAGATGGGGAGCTTGGAGGCCTCCCATCTCCCTCTCCGGCTTCCTCTGCGGCGGCCTTGTCACCGGCGGTGACGACGGCGGGGCCGTTGGTGGCATCGTGTAACCTAAACCTAGATCTTGATTTCTCTGCGGTGGCCATTGGGCCGCAGGCCGCTTCCTCGTGTGGGCTTGCTGGCCCTTGCGGTTTGGCGTTGCCCAGTGGGCCTACCTCTCCTCCCCTTCTCTCGTCTGTGGTCGACTTTCCCCCTCTTGTCTCATCTGGCCCAGTCGGGCCCACCGGCCGGGTTCCTGCTCCTCAACCTCTTGCGGCCCATTTGGTGAGTCGGGCCCAGGTGGGCACGGCTCAGATGGGATATTTATGGATCCCCCACGGCTCTTTCACCCCTCTGCTAGGGTTTCCGGCTTCCTCTTCCGACCTGCGCCGTCACCATCTCCCCATTCGTCGCCTCATTAGATCTTCCCCACCTCCACCCCTGGAGTTGGGGAACGTTGCAGAAAATTAAAATTTTTCCTACGGTTTCACCAAGATCCATCTATGAGTTCATCTAAGCAACGAGTCTAGGGAGAGAGTTTGCATCTACATACCACTTGTAGATCGCGTGCGGAAGCTTGCAAGGTGATGATGTAGTCGTACTCGACGTGATCCAAATCACCGATGACCAGCGCCGAACGGACGGCACCTCCGCGTTCAACACACGTACGGGACGGGAGACGTCTCCTCCTTCTTGATCCAGCAAGGGGGAAGGAGAGGTTGATGAAGATCCAGCAGCACGACGGCGTGGTGGTGGATGCAGGGCGTCACAGCAGCAGGGCTTCGCCGAGACTACGAGGGAGAGACGTAACGGGGGGAGGAGGAGGCGCCAGGGGCTGGTGTATGAAGTCCCTCCTCTCCCCCACTATATATAGGGGTGCCAGGGGGGCGCCGGCCCTAGTAGATGAGATCTACTAGGGGGGGCGGCGGCCTAGGGGAGGTTTCCCTCCCCCCCAAGGCACCTAGGGGTGCCTTCCACCACTAGGACTCCTCCTAGGGGGAAACCCTAGGCGCATGGGCCTATAGGGGCTGGTGCCCTTGGCCCATGATGGCCAAGGCGCACCCCCTACAGCCCATGTGGCCCCCCGGGACAGGTGGCCCCACCCGGTGGACCCCCGGGACCCTTCCGGTGGTCCCGGTACAATACCGATAACCCCGAAACTTGTCCCGATGCCCGAAATAGCACTTCCTATATATAATTCTTTACCTCCGGACCATTCCGGAACTCCTCGTGACGTCCGGGATCTCATCCGGGACTCCGAACAAAATTCGGGTTTCTGCATATACATATCTTCATAACCCTAGCGTCACCGAACCTTAAGTGTGTAGACCCTACGGGTTCGGGAGACATGCAGACATGACCGAGACGCTCTCAGTCAATAACCATCAGCGGGATCTGGATACCCATGATGGCTCCCACATGCTCCTCGATGTTGTCATCGGATGAACCACTATGTCGAGGATTCGATCAAACCCTGTATGCAATTCCCTTTGTCAATCGGTACGTCACTTGCCCGAGACTCGATCGTCGGTATCCCAATACCTTGTTCAGTCTCGTTACCGGCAAGTCACTTTACTCGTACCATAATGCATGATCCCGTGTCCAACACCTTGGTCACATTGAGCTCATTATGATGATGCATTACCGAGTGGGCCCAGAGATACCTCTCCGTCATACGGAGTGACAAATCCCAGTCTCGATCCGTGTCAACCCAACAGCTACTTTCGGAGATACCTGTAATGCACCTTTATAGTCACCCAGTTACGTTGTGACGTTTGATACACCCAAGGCACTCTTACGGTATCCGGGAGTTACACGATCTCATGGTCGAAGGAAGAGATACTTGACACTTGCAAAGCTCTAGCAAAATGAACTACACGATCTTTTATGCTATGCTTAGGATTGGGTCTTGTCCATCACATCATTCTCCTAATGATGTGATCCCGTTATCAACGACATCCAATGTCCATAGTCAGGAAACCATGACTATCTGTTGATCACAACGAGCTGGTCAACTAGAGGCTTACCAGGGACATAGTGTGGTCTAAGTATTCACACGTGTATTACGATTTCCGGATAATACAGTTATAGCATGAATAAAAGACAATTATCATGAACAATGAAATATAATAATACTTTTATTATTGCCGCTAGGGCATATTTCCAACAGTCTCCCACTTGCACTAGAGTCACCAATCTAGTTACATTGTGATGAATCGAACACCCATAGAGTTCTGGTGTTGATCATATTTTGCACGCGAGAGAGGTTTAGTCAGCGGATCTGCGACATTCAGATCCGTGTGCACTTTGCAAATCTCTATGTCTCCATCTTGAACATTTTCACGGATGGAGTTGAAACGACGCTTGATGTGCCTGGTCTTCTTGTGAAACCTGGGCTCCTTTGCGAGGGCAATAGCTCCAGTGTTGTCACAGAAGAGTTTGATCGGCCCCGACGCATTGGGTATGACTCCTAGGTCGGTGATGAACTCCTTCACACAAATCGCTTCATGTGCTGCCTCCGAGGCTGCCATGTACTCTGCTTCACACGTAGATCCCGCCACGACGCTCTGCTTGCAGCTGCACCAGCTTACTGCTCCACCATTCAACATATACACGTATCCGGTTTGTGACTTAGAGTCATCCAGATCTGAGTCGAAGCTAGCGTCGACGTAACCCTTTACGACGAGCTCTTCGTCTCCTCCATAAACGAGAAACATGTCCTTTGTCCTTTTTAGGTACTTCAGGATATTCTTGACCGCTGTCCAGTGTTCCTTGCCGGGATTACTTTGGTATCTTGCTACCAAACTTACGGCAAGGTTTACATCGGGTCTGGTACATAGCATGGCATACATAATAGATCCTATGGCTGAAGCATAGGGGATGACACTCATCTCTTCTTTATCTTTTGCCGTGGTCGGTGACTGAGCTGAGCTCAGTCTCATACCTTGTAACATAGGCAAGAACCCCTTCTTGGACTGATCCATTCTGAATCTCTTCAAAATCTTATCAAGGTATGTGCTTTGTGAAAGACCTATGAGGCGTCTCGATCTATCTCTATAGATCTTGATGCCTAATATATAAGCAGCTTCTCCAAGGTCCTTCATTGAAAAACACTTATTCAAGTAGGCCTTAATGCTGTTCAGAAATTCTATATTATTTCCCATCAGGAGTATGTCATCTACATATAATATGAGAAATGCTACAGAGCTCCCACTCACTTTCTTGTAAATGCAGGCTTCTCCATAAGTCTGCATAAACCCAAACGCTTTGATCATCTCATCAAAGCGAATGTTCCAACTCCGAGATGCTTGCACCAGTCCATAAATGGATCGCTGGAGCTTGCATACTTTGTTAGCGTTCCGAGGATCGACAAAACCTTCCGGCTGCATCATATACAGTTCTTCCTTAAGATGCCCGTTAAGGAATGCTGTTTTGACGTCCATCTGCCATATCTCATAATCATAGTATGCGGCAATTGCTAACATGATTCGGACGGTCTTTAGCTTCGCTACGGGAGAGAATGTCTCGTCGTAGTCAATCCCTTGAACCTGTCGATAACCCTTAGCGACAAGTCGAGCTTTATAGATGGTAACATTACCATCCGCGTCCGTCTTCTTCTTAAAGATCCATTTGTTTTCTATCGCTCGCCGATCATCGGGCAAGTCTGTCAAAGTCCATACTTTGTTTTCATACATGGATTCTATCTCAGATTTCATGGCTTCAAGCCATTTGTTGGAATCCGGGCCCGCCATTGCTTCTTCATAGTTCGAAGGTTCATTGTTGTCTAACAACATGATTTCCAGGACAGGGTTGCCGTACCACTCTGGTGCGGAACGTGTCCTTGTGGACCTACGAAGTTCAGCAGTAACTTGATCCAAAGTACCTTGATCATTATCATGGTTTTCCTCTTCAGTTGGTGTGGGCATCACAGGAACGGTTTCCTGTGCTGCGTCACTATCCCACTCAAGAGGTAGTACTTCATCGAGCTCTACTTTCCTCCCACTTACTTCTTTCGAGAGAAACTCTTTTTCCAGAAAGCATCCGTTCTTGGCAACAAAGATCTTGCCTTCGGATCCTAAGTAGAAGGTATACCCTACAGTTTCCTTAGGGTATCCTATGAATACGCATTTTTCCGACTTGGGTTCGAGCTTTTCAGGTTGAAGTTTCTTGACATAAGCTTCGCATCCCCAAACTTTTAGAAACGACAGCTTAGATTTCTTTCCAAACCATAATTCATACGGTGTCGTCTCAACGGATTTATACGGTGCCCTATTTAAAGTGAATGTAGCTGTCTCTAGAGCGTATCCCCAAAATGATAGCGGTAAATCGGTAAGAGACATCATAGACCGCACCATATCCAATAGAGTGCGATTACGACGTTCGGACACACCGTTTCGCTGAGGTGTTCCAGGCGGCGTGAGCTGCGAAACGATTCCACATTTCTTTAAGTGTGTACCAAATTCGTGACTTAAGTATTCTCCTCCACGATCTGATCGTAAGAATTTTATCTTTCGGTCACGTTGATTCTCCACCTCATTCTGAAATTCCTTAAACTTTTCAAAGGTCTCAGACTTGTGTTTCATTAAGTAGACATACCCATATCTACTCAAGTCATCTGTGAGAGTGAGAACATAACGATATCCTCCGCGAGCCTCAACGCTCATTGGACCGCACACATCGGTATGTATGATTTCCAACAAGTTGGTTGCTCGCTCCATTGTTCCGGAGAACGGAGTCTTGGTCATTTTGCCCAAGAGGCATGGTTCGCACGTGTCAAACGATTCATAATCAAGAGACTCTAAAAGTCCATCGGCATGGAGCTTCTTCATGCGCTTGACACCAATGTGACCAAGGCGGCAGTGCCACAAGTATGTGGGACTATCGTTATCAACTTTAAATCTTTTGGCATCTACACTATGAACATGTGCAATATTACGCTCGAGATTCATTAAGAATAAACCATTGACCATCGGAGCATGACCATAAAACATATCTCTCATATAAATCGAACAACCATTATTCTCAGACTTAAATGAGTAGCCATCTCGTATTAAACGAGATCCAGATACAATGTTCATGCTCAAACTTGGCACTAAATAACAATTATTGAGGTTCAAAACTAATCCCGTAGGTAAATGTAGAGGCAGCGTGCCGACGGCGATCACATCGACTTTGGAACCATTCCCGACGCGCATCGTCACCTCGTCCTTTGCCAGTCTCCGTTTATTCCGCAGCTCCTGCTGTGAGTTACAAATATGAGCAACGGCACCGGTATCAAATACCCAGGAGTTACTACGATTACTGGTAAGGTACACATCAATCACATGTATATCAAATATACCTTTGGTGTTGCCGGCCTTCTTATCCGCTAAGTATTTGGGGCAGTTCCGCTTCCAGTGACCCTTCCCTTTGCAATAAAAGCACTCAGTCTCAGGCTTGGGTCCATTCTTTGACTTCTTCCCGGCAACTGGCTTACCAAGCGCGGCAACATCTTGAAGTTCTTCTTACCCTTGCCCTTCTTGAACTTAGTGGTCTTATTGACCATCAACACTTGATGTTCTTTCTTGATTTCAGCCTCTGCTGACTTCAGCATCGAGAACAATTCAGGAATGGTCTTTTCCATTCCTTGCATGTTGTAGTTCATCACAAAGCTCTTGTAGCTTGGTGGGAGCGACTGGAGGATTCTGTCAATGACCGCCTCATCTGGGAGGTTAATGTTTAGCTGGGTCATACGGTTGTGCAACCCAGACATCTTCAGGATGTGCTCACTGACAGAACTATTTTCCTCCATCTTACAACTGTAGAACTTGTCGGAGACATCATATCTCTCGACCCGGGCATGAGCTTGAAAAACTAGTTTCAGCTCTTCGAACATCTCATATGCTCCGTGATGCACAAAACGCTTTTGGAGCCCCGGTTCTAAGCTGTAAAGCATGCCGCACTGAACGAGGGAGTAATCATCAGCGCGAGTTTGCCAAGCATTCATAATGTCTTGGTTCTCTGGGACGGGAGCGTCACCTAGCGGTCCTTCTAGGACATATTGTTTCCTGGCAGCTATGAGGATGATCCTCAGGTTCCGGACCCAGTCCGTATAGTTGCTGCCATCATCTTTCAGCTTGGTTTTCTCTAGGAACGCGTTGAAGTTCATGTTGACATTAGCGTTGGCCATTGATCTACAAGACATATTTGCAAAGGTTTTAGACTATGTTCATGATAATAAAGTTCTAATCAAATTATGAACTCCCACTTAGATTAGACATCCCTTTAGTCATCTAAGTGTTACACGATCCGAGTCGACTAGCCCGTGTCCGATCATCACGTGAGACGGACTAGTCATCGTCGGTGAACATTTTCATGTTGATCGTATCTTCTATACGATTCGTGTTCGACCTTTCGGTCTCCGTGTTCCGAGGCCATGTCTGCACATGCTAGGCTCGTCAAGTTAACCCTAAGTGTTTTCGCTGTGTAAAACTGTCTTACACCCGTTGTATGTGAACGTAAGAATCCATCACACCCGATCATCACGTGGTGTTTAGAAACGACGAACTGTAGCAACGGTGCACAGTTAGGGGAGAACACTTCTTGAAATTTTATAAGGGATCATCTTATTTACTACCGTCGTTCTAAGTAAACAAGATGCATAATACATAATAAACATCACATGCAATTATATAGTTGTGACATGATATGGCCAATATCATATAGCTCCATT
The DNA here is from genome assembly GCF_018294505.1 of Triticum aestivum. NCBI lineage: Eukaryota > Viridiplantae > Streptophyta > Magnoliopsida > Poales > Poaceae > Triticum > Triticum aestivum. The sequence goes on along the minus strand of NC_057798.1, from coordinate 291,911,056 downwards.
GATCTTCATCTTCGGGGCTCCATGATCATCTTGTCACCGGCTTGACACCATGATCTCCATCATCATGATCTCCATCATCGTGTCTTCATGAAGTTGTCACGCCAACGACTACTTCTACTTCTATGACTAACGTTTAGCAATAAAGTAAAGTAGTTTACATGACGTTATTCAATGACACGCAGGTCATACAAAAAATAATGACAACTCCTATGGCTCCTGCCGGTTGTCATACTCATCGACATGCAAGTCGTGAATCCTATTACAAAGAACATGATCTCATACATAACAATTCATCATTCATCACAACTTCTGGCCATATCACATCACATGATCAATCGCTGCAAAAACAAGTTAGACGTCCTCTAATTGTTGTTGCATCTTTTACGTGGCTGCAATTGGGTTCTAGCAAGAACGTTTTCTTACCTACGAATCACCACAACGTGATTTTGTCAACTTCTATTTACCCTTCATAAGGGCCCTGTTCATCGATTCCGCTCCAACTAAGGTGGGAGAGACAGACACCCGCCAGCCACCTTATGCAACTTGTGCATGTCAGTCGGTGGAACCAGTCTCACGTAAGAGTACGTGTAAGGTTGGTCCGGGCCGCTTCATCCCACAATACCGTTGAGCAAGAAAAGACTAGTAGAGGCAAGTAAGATGACAAAATCCACGCCCACAACAAAGTTGTGTTCTACTCGTGCAAAGAGAACTACGCATAGACCTAGCTCATGATGCCACTGTTGGGGAACGTTGCAGAAAATTAAAATTTTTCCTACGGTTTCACCAAGATCCATCTATGAGTTCATCTAAGCAACGAGTCTAGGGAGAGAGTTTGCATCTACATACCACTTGTAGATCGCGTGCGGAAGCTTGCAAGGTGATGATGTAGTCGTACTCGACGTGATCCAAATCACCGATGACCAGCGCCGAACGGACGGCACCTCCGCGTTCAACACACGTACGGGACGGGAGACGTCTCCTCCTTCTTGATCCAGCAAGGGGGAAGGAGAGGTTGATGAAGATCCAGCAGCACGACGGCGTGGTGGTGGATGCAGGGCGTCACAGCAGCAGGGCTTCGCCGAGACTACGAGGGAGAGACGTAACGGGGGGAGGAGGAGGCGCCAGGGGCTGGTGTATGAAGTCCCTCCTCTCCCCCACTATATATAGGGGTGCCAGGGGGGGCGCCGGCCCTAGTAGATGAGATCTACTAAGGGGGGCGGCGGCCTAGGGGAGGTTTCCCTCCCCCCCCCAAGGCACCTAGGGGTGCCTTCCACCACTAGGACTCCTCCTAGGGGGAAACCCTAGGCGCATGGGCCTATAGGGGCTGGTGCACTTGGCCCATGATGGCCAAGGCGCACCCCCTACAGCCCATGTGGCCCCCCGGGACAGGTGGCCCCACCCGGTGGACCCCCGGGACCCTTCCGGTGGTCCCGGTACAATACCGATAACCCCGAAACTTGTCCCGATGCCCGAAATAGCACTTCCTATATATAATTCTTTATCTCCGGACCATTTCGGAACTCCTCGTGACATCTGGGATCTCATCCGGGACTCCGAACAACATTCGGGTTTCTGCATATACATATCTTCATAACCCTAGCGTCACCGAACCTTAAGTGTGTAGACCCTACGGGTTCGGGAGACATGCAGACATGACCGAGACGCTCTCAGTCAATAACCATCAGCGGGATCTGGATACCCATGATGGCTCCCACATGCTCCTCGATGTTGTCATCGGATGAACCACGATGTCGAGGATTCGATCAAACCCTGTATGCAATTCCCTTTGTCAATCGGTACGTTACTTGCCCGAGACTCGATCGTCGGTATCCCAATACCTTGTTCAGTCTCGTTACCGGCAAGTCACTTTACTCGTACCGTAATGCATGATCCCGTGTCCAACACCTTGGTCACATTGAGCTCAATATGATGATGCATTACCGAGTGGGCCCAGAGATACCTCTCCGTCATACGGAGTGACAAATCCCAGTCTCGATCCGTGTCAACCCAACAGCTACTTTCGGAGATACCTGTAATGCACCTTTATAGTCACCCAGTTACGTTGTGACATTTGATACACCCAAGGCACTCTTATGGTATCCGGGAGTTACACGATCTCATGGTCGAAGGAAGAGATACTTGACACTTGCAAAGCTCTAGCAAAACGAACTACACGATCTTTTATGCTATGCTTAGGATTGGGTCTTGTCCATCACATCATTCTCCTAATGATGTGATCCCGTTATCAACGACATCCAATGTCCATAGTCAGGAAACCATGACTATCTGTTGATCACAACGAGCTGGTCAACTAGAGGCTTACCAGGGACATAGTGTGGTCTAAGTATTCACACGTGTATTACGATTTCCGGATAATACAGTTATAGCATGAATAAAAGACAATTATCATGAACAATGAAATATAATAATACTTTTATTATTGCCTCTAGGGCATATTTCCAACACCTCCTTCCTTTTGCTGCGGTGCTTTCCATGGACAAGTCATGGGGCTCTTCCTGCGAGGCGCTCTCGGGCAGCAAGCGGCGCCATGAGGACTCCCCTGCCTCCGCGGTGGATCTGGAGCTCGAGGCTTCGCTCCGCTCCAAGTTGGAGGCGGAGCAGGCGGCGCGCGAGCAGGTGGCTCGTGACCGCGAGGCCTGGGCTTCGGGTCCGGAGTGGTTGCAGCGCTCGGAGAGGGACGGTGTGCCTGGATCCGGCCCGCAGGGCTCTGGATCTGGCCCTTCTCTCTCTCCGGTGCTGGATCCGTGGGAGGCGGCGGTGGCCTCTGGCGGTGGAGTTTCCTCGTCTTCTGCCTCCCTTCCGGCTCCGGGTGTGGGGCGTGGCTCGTCTGCTCCGTCACGTCTTCCGGCTCCTCCTCCTCCTCGCTCCATTGGGGTTGGTGCTGGTTCTCGTCCGCCGCCTCGGTCCTTCGCGGGGCCGGCGCGTCGGCCGCCCGGTCCGGCCTCTGGGGCTCCCCCTTTTCCGGGGATGGGGGATGGGATCCTGCCTCCTCCTCCGTCGGTTCCGCAATCTCGCCCGTCCTCTGCCTCCAATAGCAACCCCTCGGCGCTCACCTGCTTCGCTTGCCACAGGCCTAGCCGTTTCCAGTCTCGTTGCACCAACCCCCCTTTTTGCCTGATTTGTCGCTCTGATGGTCACCTCACGGTCAACTGCATGGCTAGGCAGAAACCTCCCGCTGTCCTCCAGTTCGGCTCGGGCCTCCCTGGTTGCGCCTTTTTCGCCTTCGACGGTGATCTGCCTGTCCGGGAGGTGGCTCCTGCTTTGTCTAATGCTGCGACTGTCTCGGTCAAGGACCAAAAGATTTTGCCCCAAACTCTTCTGGAAGGGATCCGCATTTGGGATGAGGCTGGATGGGACTGGCAAGTTGTGCAGATGTCTGAATATGAGTTCTCTGTGGTGTTTCCCTCCAAAGAATGTTTGCGGATGATTGCCTCATGCACTAGTTTCACCTTGCCCCTCAATCAATAGGTGGTTTCTGTCAAAGCGGCTTCTTGCAATGGTACGACAGTTGGTCCTCTATCCCAAGTTTGGGTTCTGATTGATGATTTGCCTGCCGGTCTCCGCTCGCCTGCTTTTCTCATGTCCTTCGGGGTTTTGATTGGGAAGCCCATTGAGGTGGATGAGGAATCTCTGAACAAGGTTGGCCCTGCAAGGATGAAGGTTTGGTGTGTGGATCCTGAACAGGTGCATGGCTCAATTGATATCTTTCCCTCTCCCAATGGTATTAGGCTTCGGGTGTGGGTGGAGGGGGCGGCCGCTTTTCAGGCCCCACCTCCCCCTCCTCCTCCTTCTAACCCTAAGGACAAGCATGATAAGGAGGGGGACGGATCTTTGGGTGGCCCTAATCAGAGTTTTGGGTCTAACCTCCGCTTCACCCAATCTGAATGGGATGGTCTGGCATATTCTGAACGTGAGCTGTTTCAATCCCAAGCTCCTTCTGGTGGTGCTCCTCGTGATGACTCGGTGATCCCGCCTGCTGCTCTGACTGTTCATACTGCTGATGCTGATTTATCGAAGTTCCCGCCCTGCTCTGCTACCCCCGTCTCTGGTGCTTGCTCCAATCTTCCTGTCCGCCCACTCTCCCCCACTCGTTCGGGAATTGAAGATCTCCCTGTCTTCCCGGCTCGTGATGTGGTGGAATCCCAGTCCCTCCGGAAGAAGAAATCCTCAGTGCGCAAATTCTCGGCTAAGAGCCGGAACTCGTCGGGCTCGAAGCAATCCATGGCGGGGGTCTATCAGCGTCTGGATCAAGATTTGGGATCTATGTCCCGCTCGGGTCCCCATGGTGGCTCTCCTGCTGCGCGGTCGCCTGCGGTTCGATCTCCGGTGTCCACGACTCGCAAAGGAAGGCGGGTGGCGAATTCTGGTGGCTCTATCCTGGAGCGGGCTAAGAAGCGGGCTGCGGCGAAGGATCTCCCTCCCCCAGGTACTTCTCCCGTCCCCTCTGTTGTTGCTTCTCCGGTTCGGTTGGTTCTACCTTCTCTTTCCAATGATCACCTTTTAAATATCATGTCGGATGTGGGTGTGGTGGTTGATTCCTCTGTTGGTTCTCCTAGTTCGCTACTTGCTATTATTCGGGCTAACGAGATAGCTCAGGCAGCCATTGCTAAAGCCAAAGAGGTCGTTGCCTCTTCGGTAGGGGATGCTAGTTGTGGTCCGGGTGTGGACACGGGTGCTGGTAGTGGCCAGCCCCAATCCAACTTATCTAAGAGGGGCACTAATAAGCGAGCTAAATCCTGCATGGCCCCTTGCAGGTCGAGTCTCCGAATCAAGAATCTTTCTTATAAATGAGGGCGTTATTTTGGAATATTAGGGGGGTCGGTGCTAGGGGGCGCCGTGACCAACTTAAAGAGTTGGTTCGTTCTAATTCTATTGACTTTGTGGGGCTGGTTGAAACCTTCAAGGATTCCTTCTCCCCCAATGATTTCTCTGCTATTGTGGGCATGGACAGATTCAATTAGCAATTTTTACCTGCTTCGGGTCACTCTAGTGGGATCTTGATTGGCTCCAATAAAGATATTTTTGATTTTGTTGCTTTTGATCATGGGATCTTTTGGGCCAGTGTTGTTCCATCTCATAAAAATATGAATATTCTCTGTGAGTTTATCGTTGTTTATGGGCCTGCAGACCATTCTTTGTCGGCTGTATTCCTTAATGAACTTTCGTTGAAGATCGATTCTTGTAACTTACCGATGGTTATCGGGGGAGACTTTAATCTTCTGCGGTGCCCTAATGAAAAGAGTAATGATAACTTCTCCTGGCCTCTAGCTAATGCCTTTAACGACTTCATTAGTGCCAATGCTATTCGTGAGCTTCCCCGGGGAGGGGAGCCCGCTATACATGGTCCAATCATCAGGCTAATCCTATTAGATCAGTGCTTGATAGAGTCTTCCTTTGTCCCAGGTGGGATTCCTTGTTCCCTAGGGCTTCTCTTAACGCCAAATGCATTATCGGTTCTGATCATACCCCCTTAATTCTTGACGACAGTTCCATTAGCCTTAGGCCTCCGGCTAGATTTCAATTCGATGCCTCATGGCTGTCTGTGGATGGCTTTGTTGACATGGTTGCAGCGAAGATTTCCCTTTCTCTTTCCTCCAATGCTTGCTCTTTTGGGCCTCTGGATGATTGGCACTCGTGCTCCTATACCCTGCGTAAATTCCTCAGAGGTTGGTCTCGTAATCGTGCGGCGGAGGATCGTTGTACCAAATCTTTCCTCGAGGACCAGATTTTGTCGCTGGATCACGCGGCCGATTCTACTGGGCTTTCTGACGATGGTTGGGTGGTTTGTTATAATCTTGAGGCCGCTTTATTGCAGTTGCACCACCAGGCTGAGATTTATTGGCGTCAGCGGGGTACTCTAAACTAGACTCTAAAAGGTGACTCCCCTACAGCGTATTTCTTTGCGATTGCGAACGGTAAGCGTAGGCGTTGTAGTATCAATAGCTTGTTGATTAATGGTGTGCGATCTTCGGAGCAGTCTGCTATTATGGCTCATGTGGTGGCCTTTTTCTCTTCGTTGTTGGGGGCTAAACCTCAATTGGGCTTCTCTATCTCTCTTCCCTTTGGGACTTAGGTCTTAAAATCTCACCCGAGGAGAATGCCTCCTTGATGATTCCTCTTTCTAATCAGGAAATTTGGGATGTTGTTAACACTGCCAATCCTAATGCTGCTTCTGGGCCAGACGGCTTCTCCATTCCTTTTTTCGGAAATTTTGGCCCCAGTTGAAACAGCTGGTTTGTAATGTTATCCAGGGTTTTTGTCTTGGTACTGTCGATATCTCTCGCTTGAACTACGTTGTGATATCCCTGATCCCCAAGGTTAAGGGTGCTGATGTTATTTCCCAATTTCGGCCTATTGCTTTGATTAACAACTTTGCCAAATTCCCGGCTAAAGGCTTTGCGAATCGTTTGTCATCGGTTGCTCATAGAGTTATTAGTCCTTATCAATCTGCTTTCATCAAAGGGCGTTTCATCCTCGATGGTATCCTATCCCTTCATGAGATTGTTCACGATCTTCACGCTCGGAGAGCTAAAGCGATTATCCTTAAGTTAGATTTTGAGAAAGCTTATGACTCCGTTAGCTGGCCCTTCCTCAAGCAGGTCCTTCTTGCTAAAGGCTTCGATGATGCTTATGTTCATCGTATCATGCAGCTGGTCTCGGGTGGCCATACTGCCGTTTCGGTAATGGTTTCGTTAGCAATTTCTTCGCAAATGGTAGGGGCCTGCGCCAAGGGGATCCTGCTTCCCCTGTTCTTTTTAATTTTATGGCCGATGCCTTCTCGTGCATGCTCTCCAGGGCGGCCCGTTGTGGGCACATTGCTCCTGTGGTCTCCCATTTACTTCCGGAGGGTGTTTCCCACTTGCAATATGTGGATGATACTATTATCTTGGTGGAGTTGGATGACGCCTGCATTGCTAACCTGAAATTCATCCTGCTGTGTTTCGAAGCTGTTTCGGGTCTTAAGATTAATTTCGCTAAAAGTGAGGTCCTGGTGACGGGTGTGGATGGGGCGGAAGCGTTGCGGGTTGCCAGGCTTCTTAACTGTTCTTTGGGTTCCTTTCCCTTCAAGTATTTAGGCCTTCCTATTTCTCATGGCGTGCTCCATGCTAAAGATTTCGCTCCGGCGGTCGCTAAAGTGGGGAACAGGGTGCTCCCTTGGAGGGGCAGATACAATACCAATGCTGGCAAAGTTTCTCTAATTAACTCCTGCTTATCCTCTCTCCCCATGTTTCTTATGGGCTTTTATCTTCTTACGGATGGCGTGCATGCTGGTTTCGACAAACATAGGGGAGCTTTCTACTGGAATTCCACGGATAACAAACGGAAATATAGGCTGGTCAAGTGGCAACATATGTGTAAGCCTAAAAACCTTGGGGGGTTAGGCATTATTAATACTCAGGTAATGAACATATGTTTGCTTATCAAGTGGTGGTGGAAAATTTTGACTAGTGGGGCCGATTCGCTGTGGTTTTCGATTCTTAAGGCTAAATACTTCCCACTCTCCAACCCTCTGTTTGCCACCGCCAGGCGTGGGTCTCAATTTTGGAAATCCCTTGTCAAAGTCAGACCGATCTTTCTGGAACATGTTAAATTTAATGTTGGTAATGGGATGGTTGTTCGCTTTTGGTTGGACTGGTGGTCTGGGGATGCCCCCCTAGCTGCGAGCTTTCCGGTTCTGTTTTCCTTATTGTCCTAATCTGAATATCTCCATCACGGAGGTGGCAGCTAATAACTGGGATTTGGCTTTTCGTCGGGCCCTGTCTCCTGAAGAGTTGGAAGATTGGCAAAGTCTCTCTGCCCTCTTCCCCGTGTTCTCGGAGTCGGCCGATTCTGTGGTTTGGCCTCATTCGGCCTCAGCTAGATTTTCGGTTAAGTCGCTTTATTCTAGACTTATCGGTGGTATTCCTTCGTCCAGACTCTCTTGCGTTTGGAAGTCCAAAGTCCCTCCTAAGATTAAAATTTTCCTTTGGCAAGCCTTTCGTGGTCGCCTTCCGGCTGCTGACCAGATCAAAAAGTGCAATGGGCCTAGTTCGGAGTTTTGTCATCTCTGTGGGGCCTTGGAGAACTCTGATCACATCTTTTTCAATTGCGCGCTGGCCAAGTTGGTTTGGTGTTGTGTCAGATCTTGGCTTCAGGTCTCTTGGAACCCCTCCTCTTTTTCCCATATTCGAACCCTAGCCAAAGCTTTGGTTGGGGTCACCAAGAGGGTGTTTTGGGTCGGCCTGGGAGCCTTATGTTGGGCTCTTTGGACCATTAGGAACAAATTTACTATTGAGCATATCTTCCCATCTAAGCCTGCTGACGTTCTTTTCAAATCATGTATATTATTGCAGCAGTGGAGATCATTGACTAAGGAGGTTGATCGGGATGCCCTGGACCTGCTCATCGTCAAAATTCGGGCTTCGGCATCTCTTATCTCCGGGCGGGATCCCGTCGTCTAATCCTGGTGGTGCTGTTTGCGGAGTTTAGGTCTCTCTTCTTTCCGGCCTGCGCGCCGTGTATGTCAGTTGCCCGTATCCTTCCTTCTTTGGTTACTCTCAACTTTTCGCTCCGTGCACTCTGTGCGTTGTCATGTTAGCTGGTTTCGCTCCTGTTCGGTTTCCTGTGACGTTGCCATGTGGCTTTATTTATAAAGTCGGGCTCTGGCCTTTTCTCTAAATAGAAAGAGGTACCGTGTAGCTCGAGCTTCGCTGCAAGGATAAGAGGTACCGTGTAGCTCGAGTTTCCCTGAAACTTTCCGTTGTGCAAAATTATATGTGATTTATCAATAATTTGCAACAAGACCTTCAAATTATATTAAAAGTGAATGAGTCTGTATATTTGCTCGAGAAGTGGTCCTAGAATTAACATAAAAGTGAATTCCTCTCTCTATCTCTCTCATTAATTATTGGACTCTCTCAATTAATTCTGTTCTAATTGACCACAAGAGCGGCATGGCTGTGTGCATCAGCCGATTTAATCGCTTAAATTTTTTCCACTAATCGCTCCATGAATGGAGTGGCCGTTGTGCTTCAGCCAATTTAATCGGCTAATTCCCTCTCCTTATTACTCTCAAGAAGCTTATTAATTTCAACTTGTACTCATATATAAATTGGTGAAGTTATACGCAAAGAGGCTTACTCTCAAGAAGCTTATTGATTTCAACTTGTACTCATATATAAATTGGTGAAGTTATACGCAAAGAGGCGAGGTGGTACTATACAATACACATGAAACTTGTTCTCTTTACATAAGCATGACTTAAATCAGTTGGATCTACCTAAGGAATACCAATGGTAGGTGGTGAGTTCGATACCTGACATCAGCACCTATTTTTTGCTTCGTTGTTGGGCCACAACGCAGGCTGCTGATGGGCCAGAGGCCCAATCGGGTATGCTTATCACGACGGACAAACGAAAAATTCCACAAGGACGTGTGGACCCTAAATTAGTACCACCTCATTTATATTACGATTTTGTCTACACAAATCATTAAAGTGTATTATGACACGAGAAGAAAGCGTATTGTGACGGTGAACCCAGAGACCCTATCCGTACTTTATTATTAAAAAAATTAGGAAGGGATTAGGGAAAGATTAGGAAAAAAGAAGAATGGATGCGAAAATTAGTTTGGTTCATGATTTTTTTTTAGTTTGTATACCAAGTCAAGAGCATAGCAAGTACTGATGATTGATACCCTTGACCCACACACGCATGGACTGTGCAGGGAACACTGTAGTTTTCTGTAACGGTACAGGATTTTTTTGGGGTTATATGTCGTGCTATTTCACTGTAGTACTCAACTGTATGATTAGCTTAAGACCATCCATGAATTCATTGCTCATCATATTAGTTTGTGCCCCATCTACTGCATCGAGTTCTCGGGTGGATCAGTTCACATTTATAGCTGTTGTTTGTTACCACCAATTATGTTCACAGATTTTGTGCAGTTTTAGACTTTTGGTCCCTTGTGTGGGTGAAGGTTGTACCTGTCTAAGTTAGTCTCTGGAAGATTAGAAGCATCCTTACGTAAAAAAAAAGAATGTAAAGCGGCATCACATACAAAAAATAGACTTTCCTTGGCCAGCAGGCTTGCAGTCTGGTATACTTGTTATTTCATCGCCGGTACCATGATTTACTTGCATTGTTGGAGGAACACTCCTAGAGTTAAATGTCCTTGTGTTTGTATACTGTCTTTAAGTTATCTTTGTATATTTTACCGTCTAGAGTTTTTTCTCTCTTTCAGAGAGGAAACTTGTCATGCTGTCATGGTTTACTTGAGTCTTGTTGGTTAAAAGAAAGTTCTACTATTTTCAGTGTCTGTAAGGGAGGGTGACTGGAATTGTCTTCAGTGTGGTAATGTCAACTTCAGTTTTAGAAATGTTTGCAACCGTGGAGCCTGTGGTGCACCTCGTCCATCACCGAGTCCAAGCCCAGTAAGTTGTAGATTCCCCAAGTAATGTCATTACTGATGGAAAATAGGCCAACATTAGAGCTTCAGCTTATTTCCTTTTATCTTTGGTGGAGCGCATATAGGCTCAGGTCTGTATGTAACAACATACTGGTCTTGGTCGTTTTGGGTTTCCCCCCCCAACCTTCTATAGCAGTAAAATTCAGAAGAAAAATTTCTCTGGATCGGTTAGGGTTAGGGATCCCGGTGGTCCTACCTTCTCCTTGGCTCGATGAGCTCGAACCAGCAGCCATGGTGGTGTTGTGGCGGCGGTGATTGCAGTGAGATGGGGAGGTGGTGGCGAAGTGGTGACGTGGCTGGTGGCACTGTGGAGCTTCCCATCGCTCTCCGGCTTTCCTCGATCAGTCAGGTCAGGGAGGTGGGCGACGGTTCTGTTTTGGCGTTCGTGCCCTAGTGGCCCCCACCTCCCTCTTATAGCCGGCGTGACAGGGGCCCACAACCCAGTTGGGTTGGGCTCCCCTGATCAGGGAGCGAGTCAAGGGTCCAATGGGCCTTTGGGCCCATTGGTGGAGAGATCAATACTAACATTCTCCCCCTTGATCTCATCTTTCAAATTTATAACTTTGTAGTTTGAAATAACTCTTTTCAAAGTACTCATTTCATCACAGATTAATGCGTATGAGCTTCGCTGTCGTCGCGGTCAATCGCCGATGGACTTGACAGCTACAACACACCTCTCTGTTTTGAAATATATACATTAACTTTTGGGCCCTTTATTGTCCGGAAAACATAGACTATACCATAAACCCATGTCGACTGTGTGTTCTCTGAACGCAAAGCCTTCATTAAGCAGATCTGCAAACACTTGTCTGTTGCTTTCATGTTCCAAGCATTTCAACATAATTCCGAACTTTCTCCTTAACAACGCATAACTTTGTGTCAATGTGTTTGTCACCACGCTTGACTCGTTGTCATAGGAGCGAATTACTTAATGGTTATTGCTGCTGTCAACCATTATCAACTCCGGGTACACGTTTCTTTAACCTTTTTGCCTGTCCCTCAGCCTCATATCATGCTGTACATTAAATTTACATCATATTAATGATAATTGATTCATTCTTTAAAGTTTTTCCACACAAAAACTCCAAGTGTGAAAGTCAGCGACAATTGTGGATTTCGCTGTATATTTCACAAGTTCTATCTCTGTATTCACAACCTTCTCAGAGCACTTGCTCCTTTTAGCATGAGGCCGATATTTTTGACTCCATTCCAGTGATGAATTGTGTCAGGGTAATGTTATACTTTTGCATTCATTAAGCTTCCAATAGCTGAAGCATATGGTACCATATTCATTTGGTCTATTTTGATTTGACTTTTGGAACACTAAAGTTCCCAAAATCATTACCCTTTACTATGAGAACAGGCATAGGTTTTCTCGCATGCATACTTTAGAAACTTTCCTTAGCATGTCCATGCGACACTCCTAATACCCCTTTTATTCTTTTCTCGGTGAATCTCGATCCTTATAACGAGAGACATTCTACCAAGAACATTCTTTTGAACTTTGAGGACAAGAACTTCTTTTCCTCCTGCAGTAGATTAACATCACTACTAACAAGTAGAATGTTATCCGCATGTACATGATTAGAAAATGAAATTCCCATTCTATAACTTTATACAAACACAATTGTCCTCTCATTTTCTTTAACCCAAAACAATATTTGATTGCTTTAGTCCATAAAAGACTTCTTCGGGCAGTATCCCCTGTGTTCTTTACTTTTCATCTAATGTAACTCAGATAATAATATCTTTCATCTGATGTAACTCAGATCATGATGTGCTACCAACACTCATTGTAATCTATTCAGTGTAAAACGTGGAAAAAAACCTTTCGATTTAAGTCGTGTTTTACACCTTTACATATTTCTTTTGGAGTCACATTGTCCTTGTAAACTCTTTACAACCTACTTATTTGGCTCCATTGGAAATTACTCATGAGTCCCAAACATCGTCGGGATTCACCAATTTCATTTCATCTCACATAGTCTCTTATCGTTTAGATAAGAAGACACTTCTCAAAGCTCGATTGAGCTTTAAATGAGGTGGTATCAACCTCTAATTTTAATTTCTCTAACATGGGACTTTATAGTCATCAGACATATCTGATTTTCTCATTCAGGTACTGGTACTTCTTTCATATGGGGATGTTGTTGCTCAGTTATTGCCGAGCGGCAATTAATTCTAGTCTTTCATTGCCAAGAGGCAATAGATTTTACAGGGTCCTATATCACAAGATCTATATTTACTCGTTCATACTTTTATAGAGCTAACAACAGATGTTGTATAGGTCATACAACATGCTCCCCCAGATATAGTCTATACAAGCCTTATGGTATACTCTATCGTCTTTTACTTTATCTAGGTAGCCAACAAAATAGCTCCCCCAGATTTCTTATTTTGGGTTTGCTCTGTCAAAACTTTCTTCATAAGCACCATCTTTTACTTTTGAATCTCGTTCAGTATGAATACTGGTTGACTATGCTATCTTCCAATCGGAAACTATAAGATTCAAGGAATATAGCTATCTCTTTACTTTAGGGGTATCGTTATTGTGTATCATTATTGTGACCATCGTACTCCCCCGACGATCACATTCATCATTTATAGATCAATTTAGATGAATCATGTGCACATTATGTAGGGGAGTTTCATCATTCACAATACTTTCTCCCCCTCGAAATGTGGCAAGAACTTTTCTGCCACAATTTTGAAAACCATTTAGAATTCTTGTGAATTGAGGAAATTTTGATTATCTACTTCATGCTGAATGAAGTTATCTGTTAACTGGTATGGAGTAAATTTTCCTCATTCCATTTTAGAAACTCAACAGAGTTCTTTATCATTAGTAGTTTTGCAAGTCACACTTGCATATCATTCTTATCTTTAGGTTCGTCTGTAACTTTTATTCTCTTTGAATTTATTGAGTGCTTAATAACCGTTACACATAAGGTGTACGGTCGATACTAGAAAAGCATAATAGCTACTCCATACTTTTCTCCCAGAGTAGGACACATTAAAAGCACACGAGTCATCATATCTTTCTCCTATCATATAGGATAAGTCCTTTGTCAAAATTTCTCCCGCCATACGGGATTTTTGACAAAATATTATGTCAACTTTATCCCATTACGCAGGTAGTTTCCTAGACTTTTCCCGTCATGCGGGTTTTATCATAATTATCTTTTCCCGCCATGCGGGTAATTCCCTGTAAGGGACATAAATGCCAGAATTGGCTCTTTTGACTCTATATTCAAGCACGAAATTTAGGAATAAATCTGAATGCTCTTTGACACACATGCTTGATCCAATGTTGGTCAAATTAAACACGCATGTTGCTTGTTTCATATCAAATCATGTTGACTCAAAAATCTTCTCCATAGAGAGTACATGAAAGACATTCGTCAACCAAGACTCTCAATGATCTATCTCTTTTCTTTTGAAACCATTCTTTAGAGAGAACATACTCCCTCACGTTATGACCTTTCTTGGTCATCTTTCGGGTCACAAGTATCCAATCATTCACTTTCATGAATGAAAGCATGAAAAACTTTTAGTCTGAGAAAACTTAGCGAATAATCAACAATAGTGAGCATAAAAAATAACCCTACGTTGGTCTGGTTAAAAAATATGCACATTAAACCTTTTAAAACTTTCCTTTTATATTCTAAATCACCATTGTGGCAGAATTAGAATAAAACATCATCCTTCTACATTAATTCCATATCACCGTTGGGCGGAAATGGAATTAATGCATATAACTCATAAACAATGTGATGATAGTATTTCTATTAAACAACTTAGCTAAGAAATAATCATCATCATCAACTTTATTGCAGCAGGAACAAGAAATATACATTTCTCTAGCTCAAGAGCATTTCTTGATCTTTATCTGTTCTCTGAAAATTGATCACTTTGATACAAAAATTATTAGAGATTTAAGCTTTGAACATAAGACTCATAGAATTATAGTACTATTATCATCAACGTTGGTCAGAAAATAACAATACGATTTTTTAACTTTAAAACAAATATCTTTCTTTTGTCATAGCGTAAACTATATGAATCTGATTTCACCCACAAGGAAAAGCATTGCTAAGAAAAGTTCTGCCAATTAAATTTTCCCGTTGGTTCCAATCTATTATGAGGATAAAACTTTTACTTTGCAGCGGAAACATTAATGTAAAATTCATGAACTTTTTTACTTTTCAGAAACTTTTCTTTGACAAAATCAAAATTCATGAACTTTATTATTTTCTTTGTAAAATTCATGAACATTTCTTTTTCTGAAAATTTTCTATTTTCATTTTCAGAAACTTTTTCTGTTTACTTTTCTATTTTCTAAACAAATTTTCGTTGGATTAAAATTGAATAGAAAAACTATATGAAATTTTGCCCTAAAAAAAATTGGACAAAAAACTATTAAAACGAGAAAGGAAAAACAGCAGCGCAGCTTAGCGCCGGCCCAGCGCGCGCGGCCGCTGGCCTCCACCCAGGGCGCCGCTCTCCACTTTCGGCCCAGTGGCCCAGCTGCGGGCTAGGGTTTGGATCACGGCCGTCCGTGACGATCCGACGGTCCAGCGCGCATCTCGCTGGATCAAAACCAAGCGACCTGTCGCCCCCGATCGAACCCTAGCACATTCCCCTCCCCGCACGCGCCGCTCGCCTCTGCAGCTTTCTCTGCTAATGGCCACGCCGGCAGCGGGTAAAGGCCAGGCCGACCGCCGGCGACCGCGTCGGGTCACTGCCCCGCGCGAGCCGCGTTGGCCCCCTTTCTCATTCCCTTTCCTCCCACTATTCGTCTCGCACGCGGCTCTCTCCGGCCGCTTGGCTGCCGCGTCTTGCTGGTCGCCGGCGAGGCCACCGCGCCGCGCGAGCCTGCTCTTGTTCCCCTCCTCTATTTCTCCATCCATCGCCCCCTTTTTCAGAGAGAACAAGGCGCAGCTGCGCCCGCTCCTTCTCTGCCTCGCTTGAGGACAGCGACGGTGGAGCACTTGGTGGTGGCGCCGTTGCCATCCCCTTCACGGTTGCGCGTTCGCCTTGTGGTGAGCGCGTCGCCATCGAACGGTTTGGCCTCGGTGCCCTTTACCCCGGTCGGGGTGGAGTTCTTCTTCCCGAATCCTTGGCATGCCGATGCGATTCGGGATCGAGAGGAATGGCGCGGCCGTGCGGCGGCGCTACGTTTGGGATTTCTTTTCCCTCTTTTCTCTGTTAGGAGTTAGGTTCTTGAGGAGGGGGGATCTTTCTATCTCTGTTTTTCTTCGTACCGAAGATCCTATAACCAAACCTGTCTGATACCATTGAAAGAACCTCTGGATCAGATAGGGTTAGGGATCCCGATGGTCCTACATTCTCCTTGGCTCGACGAGCTCGAACCAGCAACCATGGTGGTGTTGTGGCGGCGGTGATTGCAGTGAGATGGCGAGGTGGTGGTGAAGTGGTGAAGTGGCTGATGGCGTTGTGGAGCTTCCCATCGCTCTCCGGCTTTCCTCGATCGGTCAGGTCAGGGAGGTGGGCGACGGTTCTGTTTTGGCGTTCATGCCCTAGTGGCCCCACCTCCATCTTATAGCCGGCGCAACAGGGGCCCACAACCCAGTTGGGTTGGGCTCCCCTGATCAGGGAGCGAGTCAAGGGTCCAATGGGCCTTTGGGCCCATTGATGGAGAGATCAATACTAACAAGGCAGATATTTCATATTACTTAGTAGGCCTATCATTTGGGCACCGTCGACCATTAACGAAGTGATGTATATTTCTGGCTTTATTGTGATGGTTTCTTAGTCTTTGATATAAAGGCAACATGAAGGGGAACAAATTTGTGCTGACATGTCTGTACCATTGAAGAAACACTTTTTTAGCACCTTTGTTTGTCTTACAGAGAATGATGCCATCGCCTGCTGGTGGTGGATATGATCGATCACCTCTATTTTACGGTAGCACTGGTGCCCCCCCTCCCCCCTCGCCTCACATTCCTCTTGGATCAGCTAGCTATGGTGCTCCATATCCGCATGTTGGAATGCGGTATGGTTATGGTCCACCAATTGGACCTCATGGCTCATATGGTCTCATTTCTTCTTATGGCCAACCTTTTCTTTGAGTTAAAATGAAACTTTATTCATTAGATATAAGCAGTACATCATTTGTGAGGAACATTACAATTTCATTCAGAGGCTCCTCAAACCAATCCGAAGTTGAAGAAAATCTAGCTAATTTAGCAAGTTCATGTGCTACTTTATTTGCCTCTCTATTACAATGTTTGAATCTAGTCATGACAAAATCACATGCATAGTGAAAACAATCATCAAAAATTGCCGCCGCCACACCCGTTGACTGTCCCACGTCCTGCATGGTCTCAATCACCTCCAGATCATCTGAGTTGATGATTAGGCAATTGCACCCCGCCCTTTGTGCTAATGTTAGTCCAAATTTGAGAGCTAAAGCTTCTGCCATCATAACATCCACGCAATGGTCGATCTTTCCATTTCCTCCTGCAATAAACCTACCTTTGTCGTCTCGCAAGACTGCCCCCATCCTACCCCTCAACATGTTATAGTCAAAAGAGGCGTCAACATTGAGTTTCACGAAACCCCTAGGAGGGCAATGCCAACCCTCCTTTTTTATGGACGCCTTTGAAGATGATGCATTTGCAAAATTGCATGTAAGGGCTATGATCCCCATTGATATCTGAGTTGCATTCTGAGTTAATTCCTTGTGCACTAATTTCCGTCTCTCCCACCATAGATACCAAGCTGAAATAGCTATCATTTCTCGAATACGCAAATCTTGATCAAGAAGAAGTAAAAGGTATTCCAATATCGCCTCTCCAGCATGATCAACCTCACAAGCTCTATCAATAATGTCATCCATCCCTAGTCTCTTCCAGACCTCCTTTGCTTTAGTACATAGGAAAAGCATGTGTTTCGTGTCCTCTACACCCTGAGAGCAAGGAGGGCAAAGGGGCGAAACCTTCATGTGTCTATTAACGAGTGTTACCTGGCATGGGAGGGTGCCATGTAACGTACGCCATATAAAATTTTTGACTTTTGCCGGACAGGACAACTTCCATATCTTACACCATATAGGGTTAGGTGTGGTTCGCCCCATTCCGCTAGAGTGTCTTAGTTGACTCCCAAACTGATAATTCCACTCCACAGAGTAAGCAGATCGTACCGAGAATATACCATTTTTCGTATAACTCCAGGCAATGAAATCTGTCATATTATGTTGCGAAAATGGGATTGAAAGAATCCGTTGTGCGTCAATGGGCCACATAGTTTGTCTAATCAGGTCCTCATCCCAATTATTGGAAGCAGGGCAATCAAATCCATCACTTTTGATAACAATTGTCCCCCTTTAGGAGTCACAATCTTCCTAGTGGCACAATTTGAGATCCAGACATCTTCCCAAATATTAATATTATGACCATTCCCCACTCGCCAAATATAGCCACATTTTAGAGTAGTTATGCCTGCCATAATGCTTTGCCAGGTGAAGAAAGCACCATGTTTTGGCTTAGAATTCAGCAAGTCGCCATCAGGGTAGTACTTGGCCCTTAGAATAGTGGCACACAAGGATTCAGGATTGTCGAGGAGACGCCATGCCTGTTTGGCAAGCAGAGCTAGGTTGAAACAGTGGATATCACGGAAATCCATTCCTCCTTGGATTTTTGGTACACACATTTTCCACCAAGCCATCCAGTGCATCCTCCTCTGGTTCTCCTCGTCTCCCCACCAGAAATGCGCTATCGCGTCAATGATTCCTTTACAAATTTTTTTAGGAATTTTAAAGACCGACATTGCATAGGTAGGTATGGCTTGGATCACAGTCATGAGCAGGATCTCCTTCCCCCTGCAGATAGTAATTTTTCCTTTCAACAACTAATTTTCTTAACAATACATTCAATCAGAAATTTAAAGCAAGTTTTATCAATACCCACATTTGCTGGCAAGCCCAAGTATTTGTCATTCAGGGCCTCCGTCATTATATCCAGCGGTGTACACAATTGTTCTTTGATCCCTACCTTTGTATTAGAACTAAAGAAGATACTGGACTTTTCCACGCTTACCAGCTGTCCCGACGCCGCACAATATAATTCTAGTGTTGATTTCAGGGCCGCCGCATTATGCTGGTTGGCTTTCATCAAGATCAGTGAATCATCCGCAAAGAGAAGATTTGTGACTGGCGGGGCGTCTCTACAGACTTTAACTCCTGATATGTTCCCGTTCTCCTCAGCATGCAAGAGCAAGGCATTCAATCCTTCTGTGCAAAGCAGAAAGAGGTATGGTGATAGCGGGCCCCCTTGCCTCAACCCTCTAGTAGGCTTAAAACTCTCACTTTCCTCTACATTGATCCTTACTTTGTATTCTACAGTTGTGACGCATTGCATAACCAAATTAACCCACTCTCGATGAAAGCCCAATTTCAACATAATTTCCTTCAAAAAAACCACTCGACTCTATCGTAAGCTTTGTGCATGTCAAGTTTTATAGCACACAGACCCTCTCTACCCCCTCTTTTATTCTTAATTGTGTGAAAACATTCGTAGGCCACTAAAATATTATCCGTTATTAATCTACCCAGTACAAATGCACTCTGTGTTGGACTAATAATTTCTGGTAGAAAAGTTTTCAGTCGAGAAGAGCAATTATTTTGTATACCACATTACATAAGTTGATCGGCCTAAATTGGGTTACCTTTTCTGGTGTATTAATCTTAGGAATCATCACGATTGTCGTATCATTCCAACCATTCGGGATAGTACATGTGTTGATTGCTTTCAGCACCTCCTCAATTAGGTCTTCCCCCAGCATGGGCCAGAACCTTTTATAGAAGATAGCATGGAGTCCATCTGGCCCTGGAGCTTTCAAGTCCCCAATATCGAATAAAGCTTTGCGAACATCTTCCGCGGTATAAGGAGCAAGTAAAGCATTATTCATTTCGTTTGACACTCTCCTACTGACAAGTGATAAAACTTCATGATTCGGACGCTGGACTTCCGAAGTAAAAAGCTTTGTAAAATAATCAGTGATGTGATTCTTCAAATCCTTTTCTGTTATCCATTTTCCAGACTCGTCTAATAGTTTCTTTATATTATTCCTTTTTTTCCTGGCCGTGGCAGCGTTATGAAAGAAAGACGTATTACGACCCCCGTGCATCAACCAGTTCGCCCGTCCTTTTTGTAGCCAGAAAATTTTCTCTTGATCCAAGATATTTTCAATTAGCACAATAATTTCCTTCTGACGACATCGAGACTCCATATTCAATGGGCCACGCCTTAATCTCTCCAATTCTTTTTTTAATTTTCTAATTCTCACCTTTGGTCCCTTTAGAGTTTCTTGGTCCCAGGTATGCAGATCGGCATGTACTGCTCTCGTACTATCAACAAGTGAAGGTCCAATACTTGCAAGTTTTGCTTTCTCCCAAGATGCCTTAACAATTTCAATGACCGTCTCTTCCTTCAATCACCTGGCTTCAAACTGTTTAACACGCCCCTCTGGTTGTTTAAAGATTTTTTTCATCCAACTAATTCGTATCTAGTATGATTGGGCGATGGTCAGAATGAACATGTTCTTCGTTGATCACTGCCGCTCGTGAAAATTTGTTTGCCCATGCTATATTACAGACCGCTCGATCAAGGCGTTCACGTATTTCGCCTCTCCTCCAAGTGAACAGGTCACCCGTATAGCCTAGGTCATCCAGCCCACAATCCATTAGGCATTCGCGGAATTCTCTCATCATACCAAGTGGTCTAGCCATACCACCCTCTTTTTCCGACGGATATAAAATTTCATTAAAATCACTCAAAACCACCCAGGGGTGGTTACCCTTACTATGTAGATTGCGAATATCATCCCAAGAAAGATGGCGTTCATTCCATTTCGGGTGACCATATCCTCGACCTGGTCCAATGGGGGGTCTGTATCTCTTTCATGAATGTTAGTTGCAGTCATTTCAGGATTTAATTAGAATGGCCTATGATTCCTCTTGTTGATAGTTGTAGGGATGGGTTATGCCCACGGACCTGAGTTGGGTCGATACGGCTATGGATTTAGAGGATCTCCAATGCCGGTTTGTTTTCCCTATCAACCATACAACGTGTTATGCTTTGTATACTGGTTCTGATCTTGGGGAGTATCTGACCATGTGTGCATGGAGGTTTCTAGCCCATGGCCTGATGGAGCATTAGTGGAAAATAATGACAGCACTGCTTCACGAAAGCGACGTGGAGGTAAGTTATCCCATCCATTTCTCTATATTCTACTGATTGTTTTCTTTTGCAACAAATCTGTTCTGGTTTCCTGCCTCCGACCTTTATTAGTGTTTTGTGGTTATTTTCAATGAAATTTCTGAATTTGACTGATTTGTTCATGATGTTTACATAAAGTGATGCAACAAACGAGATTATTTGGTTTGTTTCACGGTTTGTTTCTTATGGAAGTTACCGTTTATAGGCCCAGATGGACTGTCTGAGGGTGACTGGGAATGCCCCAAGTGTGGTAATGTAAATTTTGCCTTCAGAAACACTTGCAACATGAAGAAATGTGAAGAACCAAGGCCGACTCCTGTAAGCATAATACTCCTTTTTACATCATTTCCTGTGTCTTGAGACTGGTCATAAGTGACGCTATTTTTCTAACCATCCCACAAAATCCAGCGATATGGTTTGCATCACTCGTAGGTATTGTGCTTTTATGTTTGTGCTCTGATCATTGTATCGCTAGACAAACATTATGCAAGTACATGTATTGGTGGCCTATGGTCTAATTCCTCTCCAGACTGTCCTTTTCTCATCTCATGTACATTAACTCATCGTCCTCCTGCAGGGACCTAATTCGAGCTCGTCGCCTCGCAAAGACAAAGATGCACCAGAATGGAGCTGGACCTGTCCGGAGTGCAATAACCTGAACTACCCCTTCCGCACAGTGTGCAATCGGAAAGGGTGCTCATGTAGTAAGCCAGACTCATCAAGCATTCTCAAACGTGATGAGAACTATCATCGAAGCATTGTTGTACCCTAGCTATACAAGCTTACTGTAAACTGCAGAGATGTGTTTTCTGTTCCCTGTGAACAAGCATTCATATCGACTCTGCAACTTCCAGGAAAATATCGACCTGCTAAATTTTAGTCGTGCTTTACAGTTTCCTACTCCCTTCAATCCATAACTAATTTAAATTTGGGCCTGAATCCCCAAGGAACGTTTTGCGAATGATCAAGACGACTTTTTTATTGTTGTGCATGGCAGTTCATTTGTTTTGAGGCAAATTTCTTGAGAAACTGCCATCCGTGCAATCTGGGTCTTGTGGTTACGAGAGCGTTCACTGGGAATTTCCTCCTGAACAACGGTTGCCAATTATCATTACCGTTTAAATTTACATGCAGTGAGCTCCAGACGGAAGCCCAGAACGAGCAGTAGCTAGAAGGCCCTACCTGAATAGCATCTTTGCATCCCTACCTCCCAGCAGGCACTACCAGTGCAGGGGAGTGGAGCCATGCTATGTTAAAAGCCAACGCACTTGGCCCATCTGAACCAGCATGATATCTTCTTTGGTAACCGATAAGGTTCCAGAGATGCAGGATCCAACTCCAGGGACTTAGGATCTGACCAGATGTATACCCCTCGTTCTTGCTTGCTTCCCGGCACCGTGTTGTCAAGGATTATTGCAACAACTAGAGCCACCACAACATTGATGGATAGAAGAGCATTCACTGCATAATTTAGCTGCAGAACAACCCCGAGAATTAGGTCAGCTCATGGTTAACTACAGCGAAGATGGTTTAACCACTATCCAGCTTGTTCAGAGAGAAAATCTCACCCCATCACTGGCAGTGCGAACTGGTCCGCTCGAAGCTGCAGCGTACGGAACAAGATAGCCCGGTAGAATGAGATTGGAGCTGGGTTCATATTGCTGAAAGTATGCGGGGATGGACAGGGAGATGAACAGGGTAAAACCAACGATTATCATGTTCCTTGAGCTTACAGCTTCGGTATATCTCAATGTGGATAAGCCAAGTGCGACAATAAGAGCCCAGGTGAAGCAAAGAACAGAGGCGGCCAAAGCAACAGGGATAGAAGCAAGGAGAGCTCCGATTTTTCCTGCAGCCAAGGAATTCAGATGTAAGCAGTCTACAACTAGTCAACGACAAAATGGTCGTGAGAAAAATATTAGACCATACCAAAGAGAGAAAAAATGACCAGCAAGGCTCCCCCAAGCTGCAAAGCTCTTCTGCTGGCCATTTTGGTTGTGTCAAGGGTATGGATGTTCTCTGTTAATGTTGTCGACCCAGTTCCTGTACCCCATAGTCCGGCGATAAAAGTACAAATCCCCTCAAGGCCAATCCCTCTGCTAACAACTCCACGTGTTGGAGGGCTTAAATTGACTAGCAACGAAGCAGCATGATATGAGGAAAGCTGCAGAAGTACCAGCGGGTGTTACTTCGATCATTACTTATTCGAGATGAAGGATAACTACTTTTATTAGTCCACTGACAAAAACTACTTACTGAATCAACTGATGCAACCACTGAAATTATCACCATAATGATAGCTGTTTTGAAATGAAATGTAGGAGGGCCCCACTGCAATGGATACGGAACCCTCACCCAGGCAGCACTTCTCCAAGCATTAGAAACATCAGTTCGACAACGCCTCATAATCTCTGCATGTCTTCTGCATGAATCCAATAATATATTCGAACTGGGTATACTTGAACTGCAGCCCTTGAAGTTGTATGCACCACCAGCAGTTAGGAAGAATGCATACACCCATATAATGCCAACACTGAGTGGTACCTGGCAACAACAGATTCCAGTGCAGTTAGAAGGCAGCAAAACATTAGTTCATGGATGTAAACTATCGGCACAACAATGAACATGCAGGGATAGGATTAGAGAAGTACTGCATAGATGAGGAAGATATGGTTTCCAAACAGGGATATTTTTCTCATGTACTGCAATGTAGAAGGGCAGTGATCAGTATGATATTGGGAGCAATACAAGTTAAAGAACAAACCAGCTGCGGTGGCAACGGTGACACTAGAAATATGAAATGACAGAAGCAAATAAAATAAATGAGATAATGTGCATGGTTACTTGATAAAAAGAAGAGAATCTCGCAGGCATACCAGGGTGCACAGAAGAAGCAATACAATGAGGGGCATGCTTATTTCTACACAACTACCAGCATGAGGGAAACCATAACTGAAAAACGCCAAACCCACTGCAGCAATAGTTGGTGCCACGACGACTGGGTTTATCAATCTGTAATACCACAATTAGACATATGTTCTAGGCTGGTAATTTCATGATGACCTTTTTTACATACCTCAACAGCAGTGACATGAGACCACTGTACCCCAAAATTATTTGGAAAACTGAACCAACAAGTATAGCCCCCTGTAACTCCCTCATTATGTGCTTGAATTTCTGCATGTCATAAAGGATGAATACCAAATTGAGAGAGATGATGCATGATAAAAGGCCCTTGGTCCAAAGATCAAAGGGTGAAACTTTTGCTTGTAGTAATAAAATGCTAGATCCTCACTTAGGTGAAAATCCAATCCAGCACATAAATGCTTGGTGTGGAATCTCATATGCCACTAAATGTGAACCTACATAATGCAAGTACAGTACACTCCAGATATCTCTTTTAAGGGTGTGGTTTCTGTTACCTTGGAGACAAGTTGTGGAAATAAGATATCTGGAGTGGACTGTGCTTGCATCATGTAGTTTCACATTAAGACTTGGTCCTCACCAATAGAACACAGACCACACCCTTAAATGAGAACAGAGCTATAATGTTGGTTGTCACATTAGATTTCTGGTGATGTGGATATATGCAGAAGGCGCTCACTACTAGACCTTATTGTGGTTCTATTTAAGGGGTGACAGCTATTTGATATGCTTCCATATCAGGAAATACCAAATAACCATGGTACCCTGCTTTGCAACTAGCCACTAAGTCCACAGTATGCATGCTTATGGTACTCAAATTTTCATTATTCAAAATTAAGTGCCCAATTAATGTATATTCATCAGTAAATTTTCTACACCATGCTTTGTGAAATAACTCTTTTATGTGCCTCCCTCACAAACATTTACGGCAGCTTACCAAATTTAGGTGATTTTTATTTGAACTTTTAGAACTGGATATCAAAAGCATACATGCTTCTCACTTTGCAACCTCAGCCGAACAGCTCGGCAGAAAAATTATGCCTACTTCCTTATCACTTCACCACCACAGGTTGTATGTATAGGTTCAATGTTGTATTATACAGACGTAATGTTTTGCCATCATAAACATGAACAGGTGAGTTTTCATTCTATGAGATTTGGAGTAATGTGTCCATTGCATTATCTGAAAATGCTTGAGGAAGAATGCGCAGATAAAGTAAAGAGGGTCTAGAATTTGAGCATACATCTTCACTAAGGTTTCTGAACTCCTCAGAGTTCACGATCACCAATGCAGGAGCCAAATATACAAAAGAACTTCCTTGAATCAATGGAAGCCGAGAACCAAGAAAAGTATGAAGTATTGTTGTAAGACCAGACACTAATAACATGGTGGAAATGACTGTTGCTGTGTCCACCTGTCACGTGAAATGAACATATTATTTCAAGGCAGTTTTACAGCTAAACGCAAATAAGGATAAAAGAAAGGAAGGGGAGGTCATACATCCGATCCACCCATGGTTGGTACCAATATCAAAGGAATAAAAACAAGCGAACCGGCTATTGACAAGTAGTGTTGTATGCCATAAAATACGAGGAGTGCTGTAATGGAAAAAGAAAATTAAGTTAATAAATGTCCCTGCAGTTTCCATCAGATTGACATCAAAACTCATCCCAAAAGTAAGGAATAGCAGGCCAAATTTGAATTGCATTACAGCACAGGGTTTTCAATTGTGTGATCTGATAAAAAATGAAGTTAAATAATGTGTGCCCTGCAGTATGCAGACTGTTTCATCCTTAGAAATTGTAATAATGTAAAATCAGGCCGTCTGCTAGCGGAAAAGTGGATTTTAAATATTAGAATGCCACTTCAAAGTTGAAGTAAGTATGAACCCACAGAAGATGCTCGAGACCTAAATTGATGCCCAAGGAATTTATTTACTTGACTTGGATATCTAGGGGATAAATTAATAAAGCCGAAGCAATAAGCCGTTGATATCCTTGCATTATGTTGAGATAACTGTGCCAACAAGAGTATTATTAGGTAACAAAATTATTAGATGCAGACTGGGCAAAACTTTAACATTTCGTAAACATTTCGCAAACATGCGGTGCTTCCCACACTTCCGGTGCGCCGCTTAAAGCTTGATGAAAGTGATAACTGGCTAAATGTCACTATAGATACCAAAAGCAAAAGGAGAATGGATTAAATTTGTGTTTGGTTCATATGTAAAAATCATGCATTACAAGTATCCAGATTAATAGAAATAATAGAGCAAATCACGTTAAAGTCGCAAGAAAAACAGATGACACAACAAAAATAACTAAGCAAGTTTTCTTTCCCTATTTTCAGCCATTTTGGTATATATTTATATCGGAATATAAAATGATTACAGAAACATATATATTAGCAATTATTACTTGTCCAATAAAGCTGACTTGGACAGCTGTAGCTGCAAATCTGTGCTTGTCTGATCACACAACCCCTCAAAGCAGCTTGTGTAATAAACATTGTGCTACAATCAAGCTCCAAAATACAGTGAGCGAATAAACACTTGAATCAAGTGGAGTGTCTAGAAACAAGGGGTTCCAGACTTCCAGTTAATCAAACATACATACATTGTCTAATTAGGCATAGCAGATTGCATACCCAGAGGATAAGGATCATCTCGATGAAGGACTTTGATGTAACTTTATATACATTATGTGGCAGGCACTAACAATAACTCCTAGGTAACAATTAGACATGATGATACATGACCCCTCGGACATTACTATCACAATCAGAAAGACTAAAATTCATCTCTCTATTCGTCATTAAATTAGTGCAACGCAGGGAATAGCTTGAAGCAGAAGAGCAGGGAACTCACCCCACCCGGGGTTCTCGGAGACGCCGCAGCGGAGCCCTGATGGCCGATTAAGAGGCGCCGTCTCCTCGCCGTGGACACCGTTGGCAACACCGTCCTCCTCGTTGGCCCACTGCTGCTGGTAGTACGCGGCCAGCTCCGCGTCCCTCTCCTCATCCTCCTTTTTCTTCCTCGCCTCTGCCTCCTCAGCCTTTCGCTTCGCCTCCGCCTCCTCCGCCTTCTTCCTCGCACTCGTATCCGCATCCACGTCGGCGCGCACGCCGTTGGCGCTCCTGCCCACATTGAGCGCCGCCCTCTCGCCGAGCAGGCGCTCGACGCCGTCCCTCCTCCTCGCCGGTTCTGCCTGCGCTGGCACCTCGACGGGGCCGGCGGCGGGCGGGATCTCGAGCTCGCCGCGGAGGTCGATGCGGCGGCGAGGTCGGACTTGGTGGCCGCGACGGTCGAGGTCGAGCGGCGGCGCGGGATCGGGGTCGTCCTCCGCAGCCGCGGGAGGGCGGGGCGGGCGGCGGGAGGATGCCGGGGGAGGCGGAGGCGGCGGGGGACGCGCGGTGGCGGTGGAGGAGTTGGAGACCGCGGACTCGCCGGAGAAGAAGGCGGAGGGGTGGAAGCCGGTGCGGCGGGCCCAGGAACGCAGCTCCCGGGGGTTGTGGTCGGTGTTGTTCCCCGTGAAGGGCGGCACCCGCGCGTCGTCCTCTGCGTCTCCGCGTGCAGGCGGAGGCGCGGCCCCGCCGCCGCGGGCGGTGGTTCGGCGGGAGCTGGGCATCGCCGGCGGAACGCGCAGCAGCTTGAGTAGCGTGGAAGGTAGCTAGAAGCTGCTCAGCAAGTGACCGCTGTGAGGAGAGAGAGAGAGACGGGTACCACGTCGCTTCAGAACGCAGCCGTCGTCGGGGAACGAAACGTTCGTTGCGTGACTGACACGAGGTGGCCTACCGTGGATGACGGTTGGCGGGGCCCGCGCGGCAGGGAGACAGCCGCGGTTGGCGGGGGGATCGTGGGGTGTCGCGTCGTCGCGGAGCTGAAAGACGTTGCAAGAAGCTGAAATCTTTCCCTAATAATAATAATAATAATAATAATAATTTAATAATATTATTATTATTATAATTAATAATAATAAAGCACGGGTTGAGTTTGTCGGGTTCACCGTCACAATACGCTTTCATGCCGTCGTAATACGCTTTTACAATTTACTAACACATATGTCCGTGCGTTGCAACAGGCAAAATTTTACGCAAGCATAATGTCGCACAACATCGAATTCACTATGAAGAACATGTTGCAATGTAACATCCTTCTACGAAATGAATATAAAAAACTACGTTGCAATTTAGCCGTGTTCATATTTTCTTCGCGGGGCATAATCTTTCACTGATTTCATTTAAATACAATCCTTTGTTAATGACATTTAAGTATAATCCTTTGTAATTTATATACATCTTCGAGTTCTCTCGGTATCAAGGAGCCATCTCAGGAACCAATAAAGAAGGAAATAAGTCTTTTCATAATAAGGAAGGAAAGAGAGAAAAACAAAGAAGGAAAGAAGACAGAATAAGGAAGAAAAGAGAGAAAAATAAAGAAGGAAAGAGGGCGGGTTGATGGAAAGAATAAGGAAAGAAAGAGGGTCGGTATTTCATCTCTAGACAAAGAAAAAATGGAAACTGTCCCATAAATAAGGTAAGGAAGGAAAATATATAAAACTAAAAAAAGGAAAGAGAGGATCTCCAAATGGCACTAAACGTCTCCGTGCATGCCAATACAACGGCATCAGGCAAGTTGAACTACTTTTTATATCTGAATTGACACGTCAAACTATAACTCAAAAGCAAATTATGTTGGAGTTGTTTAACATGCAAAAAAAAATACTATGTCTAAATCATAATAAACATGACTCATTCTTTGTTGGTCATGTACAATATTTTTCTGAGAACAAAACATTTGCTCTTATTTTTCTGCTCGACACGCTAGCGCTCATCACAAACTCTTAGAGTGCTCCTAATAAAAATAATTTTGGTCACCAAAGCACAAGCAGTTGGACTCCATGTTGTGTGTAACACAAACTCTGCACTGATGGAGGATCTTTGTACAATGCTTCTAATATCATTGCCCCGCAAAAAATGCTTCTAATATCATTGGACACAAATAGCGCTATGCTACCCGGTCCCTAAACCTAGCCAACACTAGTTCATGGAAATCTTTGTTGCCTCCGTAATGAAGCAAGAATATTATACTAAGACTTTACTATTTTTATTATAGTGCGATATTTTTGGGGCATCACTAAGCAACGTCAAAAAATCCTTTCATGGTTATGTTTTTGCACAACACATCTTTTCATGTGTGTTTATCATGTGGCAGTGTGCAAGATTTCAAAGAGTTTACTGATGTCATCATGTGTGGTAGTCGGTCGTGGGAGGAGGAGGAGGGGGAAGGGTCTTGAGCTATTGGGTTCAGGAAGTATGGTTTTGTTCTTCTCCCGTTGCAACGCACGGGCATTTGTGCTAGTTAATAATAAAGCACGGGTTGAGTTTGTCGGGTTCACCGTCACAATACACTTTCGTCCAGTCATAATACGCTTTTACAATTTACTAGCACATATGCTCGTGCGTTGCAACGGGCAAAATTTTATGCAAGCATAATGTCCCACAACATCGGATTCACTATGAAGAACATTTTGCAATGTAACATCCTTTTACGAAATGAACATAAAAAACTACGTTGCAATTTAGCCGTGTTCATATTTTCTTCGCGGGGCATAATCTACCACTGATTCCATTTAAATACAATCCTTTGTTAATGGCATTTAAGTATAAATCCTTTCATTAATTACCATGATGTCCTCACCCGTTTTAGTCGGGAATCAAATTCTTCCTTTTCTACTCCGTTTGTTCCTAAATATTTATTTTTTTCTAGATATTTCAAATGGACTATCACATATGGATGTATATGGACATATTTTAGAGTGTAGATTCACTCATTTTACTCTGTACATAATCACTTGTTAAAATATCTAGAAAGAGAAATATTTAGGAACAGAGGGAGTAATTTAGTAGCCCCAACATATTGAAGCCTATAGATCCTTCCTTTTTACCTCAAATCCTTCATGTAGAATTTATTAAGACCATAATCTTTTTAATAGTTATTCCATTGGTTTACCCATAATACTTTCTTTAATTAGTCACATCCATTTAAATATTATATTTAAGCCCACAATCCTTCTTTTATTAGCTCATTCGCTTAATTAGCGTGCCCTAAACATGATTTGCTTAATTCGTATATTTAGAGTGAGTTGGGATTAGTAAATATGAAAGGTGCATAAATTTTTGGTTGTTACATCGAAGAGCTAGACATGAGGTCTTGTGTTCAATTCCTACAATGTTGCTTTATTTTGACCCAATTATTTTTTGCGGTCTCTCTATAAAAGCCCATAAAAGACCCATCAATATACAAGTACCTGGCCTAGATTGCTTAACATGTGTAAACCAAACGAAAAGGACTAAACCAAACCAAGAATACCTATTCCCTTTAATAGTAGGTATAGATATAGACAAAATCGTAATATAAACGAGGTGGTACTAACCTATCTCTGTATATCATGCCCGTACGTACGTTGTTAATAAAACGTTTCGTTCCCTCCCAATGCTTGTACGTCCGGCTGGGCCTTGGCCCAAGAAGCATACACAATGTTTCATCCATCCTGGCCCTTGCTAAATACCTGCCTGTGCCTGAGTCGCATCGATGGCTTCACGTATTTAAAAGTACCACCTCGGTCTTTCACATCCACCTAGACCAGTTAATATACCTCTAGGAAACTACACTCACGTGGCACCTGAGACGTGGGAAAATAGCGAGAGGAAAAGCAAGCATTCATGAGGTGACGTGGGATGACGGGAGCAAAAGCATGCATGAGCTTAATGAGCTAATTAAGCGGGTTATTCATTGAGGGGTGAATCAATGAGAGAGAAAAGAACCGATAGGCTCATGCGCACACTAGATTCGTGAGAGGGAACCCGACGCCGAACTATTGGCCGCGCCTTCAAAAGGGTCAGAACGCCTGGATGCTGGGCAAATGACGAGGCCAAGATCCTCCGGTTCACTGCGGAGCTCGGCGCGCTGTGGCGGAAGGAGGAAAAAAGAACGAACATCATCCATAGCTCAATTTAGGATTACACAGGTTAGCATCACATATGCCTGGACGATTTATACACAGAAGCAAATACTCCCTCCATCATCGAGGTAAATTTGTTCTCATCAGTATGGAGTTGCAGGTTCTCATTATGGACTTGGCTTCAACAAAGGAGTGAGAAGATTTCCCGGCACTGATCCCAGCAAGCCAAACAGATAAGTTCTACCTCGTGTTTGTACGTGTTCTGTAAGCTATAATGTAGGACCTTGAAGTATGTCTAGAGGGGGGGTGATTAGACTCCTTGACCAATTAAAAACTTAACATTTTCCCAATTTTAGAGTTTGGCAGATTTTAGCAATCTTTGGACAAGTCAAGCAATCATCACACAATTCAAGCAAGCATGCAAAGAGTATATGAGCAGCGGAAATTAAAGCATGCAACTTGCAAGAAAGTAAAGGGAAGGGTTTGGAGGATTCAAACGCAATTGGAGACACGGATGTTTTTGGCGTGGTTCCGATAGGTGGTGCTATCGTACTGTAACACCCCGGATGTAACTTTCCATCTTTGTAACTCAAACTCTTGCCATTTTCGGCTATGTGTTATGAGATTCCCTCCGTGGTTGGGTTTTTGTCTTTTGTTTTGCATTTTGTTCATGTCATGTATCTCATATCATGTCATCATGTGCATCTCATTTGCATACGTGTTCGTCTTATGCATCCGAGCATTTTCCCCGTTTTATGTTTTGCAATCCGACACTCCCACGTGCACCGGCGCACCCCTCTTGTCTCTTTTCATGCGCGGGTGTTAAACGTTCTCGGAATGTACCGAGGATTGGCAAGTGGCCTTGGTACACCACCGGTAGACCACCTGTCAAGTTTCGTGTCATTTGGAACTCGTTTGATACTCCAACGGATAACCGGATAACCGCAAAGGCCTCTTTTGGGTTGCAGCCCAACTCCCCTCCAAAACAGCCCAATAACCCATCTAAGTCACTTCCATGCTCTCTGTCGTCGGATCACGATCGTGTGGGCGAAAACTACACCCCATTTGGAGTCTCCTAGCTCCCTCTATCTATAAATATGTGCAGCCCTCCGAAATTTTCGGATCCCGAAACCCTAGCCCGCTCCCTCTCCGCCGCCGGACACGTCCGGACGGAGCCGGACGCGTCCGCCGCCGCGCCCCAGCCACTCAGGGCACGCCACGTGGCGCCGCAGCCGCCCACCGCCATCGGCCCGCCCGAGCCCGGGTCGGGCCCTCGAAGCCCGCGCCCCGTCGCCCGGTCCTCCGCACCACGCCGCCCCGCAGCCCGCA